>NW_004525051.1:88946-119141 GCF_000260255.1 Octodon degus
ACAGAAGACCCAATGCTATTATGGGCTACTGGACTCTTTTAGAATATTTTGCTGAGTTTACACACCTATAATATTCAATAACGGAACTTAAGAAAAATGGGGCAGCCAATGAATGTCCATTTTATATCTGTGTATTCAAAGAGGTTGTGATAGATATATAGTTGCATTCTCTTAATGAATAGAATGATTTGTTCTAATGATGTTTGTAAATAGGATCACAGGTCGGCATCTTGTACAGCAATTAACCACTAAGAAGAATATATGCAGTGTATTATTTGTTGAATCTGTACTTACGATTTGATTTGAAACTGTCTCATTGCTATCTGTTGATCAATAAAACTTTGAAAAAAAGAGCATGTACAGCAGCAGGAGGAGGAAGTTCCCCAATTAAGGGAAAGAATCTGATATTGTTACGTTAGACATGTTCAACCCAAATTAATGACAAACAAAATAAATCTTCAGGTAGACACATAATAACCAAGATTCTAGAAATTCATAAAAGAACAGACTATTAAAAGATGTTTGCAAAAAGAAACAGATCATCTCTACTAGAAAGCCCATCAGAATCGTAGCAGATTTCTCAACACAATCCATAAGAAGAACTTTGAGGGAATAATTTCACATCCTGAAGGAAAACAACTTCCACCCAAGATGGATGTTCCCAACAAAGTATCTATCAAATGTAATGGAGAAATAAATCATTTCTACGTTAAATAACCACTGAAGAATGTCATGACCACCAAACTAATCTCACAGAGGGTACAAAGACAGATATTCTAGAAAGAGACAAAAATGACCACAAGTTCAAGAAAAATAGAAAGAAAACACCAACCAGAGCAAGTAATTAAAGAGAGGGAAAGAGCAGAAAAACAATATGAGAAAGATAATCCAATACATATCTTTTATAACTATCAATGTAAATGGATTCTATTCGGCAATCAAGAGCACCTGACAGGCAGAGTGGATCAAGAAACAAAAATCCAACAATATGCAACATACAAGAAACACATTTAGTTCATAAGAAAATTCATAGACTGAAAGTGAAAGGATGGAAAACAAAACTCTAGGTGACAGGAAACCAGAAATCAACAGAGCTAACCATTGTGGTTGATGACAATGGGCACTTCAAAGTGAGAATGAGCAAAACAGTTACAGATTACTACATATTACTACAAAGATATCCAGTGTCATTACTCTTACTCAAAATAGTTCAGAAAGCATTAGCTAGAGCAATTAGAGAAGAGAGAGAAATAAAAGGAAAAATGATTGGTAAAGAAGTGAAATTAACATTATTTGAATATGAGATGATACTCTACATAGAAGATTCTCAAAATTGCTCCGAGATACTTGTAGATTTAGTGAACAAATGCAATAGTATAGCAAGATATAAGGATCTCAGGATAAATCCTGAGGCGATTTCACTGACCTTATCAGACCCTAAAGCTATAACTCTTGTTGCATAGGTCCTGCTTTACCTTGGTCTTAACCACCCAGCAGAAAAGTATAAAAACGAAATATAAGAAGTAAAGCCATGCTCTGATGTTGAGCTGTAGTGGACTCAGGTCAACCATTTCTGACATTGCCAGCGAAGCGGAAGACCCAATACTACTAGGGACCACTGAAAACTTTACATTATTTTGCTGAGTTAACACATCTGTAATATTGAAATAACGGAACTTAACAAAAAAAGGATATATAGATGAATTTTCATTTTTTATCTGTGTATTGAAAGTGGTTAGGATAGATATATAGTTACTCTTAATGAATAGAGTGATTTGTTCTAATGGTGTTTGTAGATAAGATATCATGTCCACATCTCGTACGGCAATTAACTACTGGGAAGAATGTATGCAATGTGTTATTTATTGAAACTGTCCTACCAATTTGATTTGTAACTGTTTCATTGCTATTTGTTTATCAATAAAATTATAAAAAAATATTGCAAGACACAAAGTGAGCAGTCAAAAATCAATAGCAAGAAAGATCTCTCAGTGGTCTAAGCACCCGAATGCCATGCCAGCCTAGAACCCAGGGCATGCCATGCTGGCCACCAAAATCAGGTGCAGGTGGTCCGTACTTGTAATCTAAGTACTGGGGAAGCTAAAACAAGATGATCACCCTGAGTTAGAGCTGTGTAGTGGGACCTTATACCAATGGGCTGGCCAAAAAGCTCAGCAGATTAAAGTGCCTGCAAGCAGGCACAGAATCAGGGCTTTGATCTCTGGTCCTGCCATTAGGCCTCACACAAGAAGCACACAGAAATGGAGATTGAGACTGGGCCTGGTTACATGCACCTTTAATCCTAGCACTTGAGAGTCACTAACCTGAAGAGTCAATCTGAGGCTGATCTAATAGAGAGACCCTGAATATGCTGTAGATCCTTCACTAAAAATACAGAAAAGACCCTGATCCAAATAAATAAATTTTAAAGAAAAGATTAATCATTTAAAAAAATCAATAGCATTTCTTTCTACTATTTTGTTTTGTTTTTCATTTCTTTTCTTTCTTTTTTTTGTGGAAACAGGGATTGAATTTAAGCCTTTGCACGTGTCAGGCAAGCGCTTACTCTACTGAGTTATCTCCAGGCCCCTCAGTAGCGTTTCTGTACAAAAAGAACAAACTCATTGACAGAGCAATTAGGGAAACCAGAGATTTTGAGATCACTTCGAAACAAAATTAAATAGGAATTAATCCAACAGCAAAGTAAAAGATCTGTACTGTGAAAATTGCACTCCTCTGAGAAAACAGATTGAAGGGGATTTCAGGCAATGGACATAACCTTTGCTCCTGGCTAGGAAGAACCAACAGTGTGAAAATGCACATACTCCCAGTATTTTTACACAAATGCAATGCAATTTCAATTAAAGTATCATTACTGTACCACAAAGATCTAGGCAAAGATTTCCTAAAGTTCATCTGGAAGCAGAAGACTGAGAATGTCAAAAGGAATCCTGAACAACAAAGGAAAGACTGGAGGCATCGCAATCCCTAACATGAACTTGTACTACAAAGCCACTGAGAGACGATCAGCCCTGTATTGGCAAAAAGCAGACATGAGGATCAGTGGAATAGATTAGAAGGTGCAGAAACAACTCTCTAACAAAGTGGCCAAGCATATTCACTGGAAGAAATAGTCTAATAAATGATGTTGGAAAAACTGGCTTTTCACATGTCAAAGGCTAAAATTAGACCCACGTATCTCGTCATGCACTAAAGTACAGGGAAAATGGATAAAACTTTTATACTTTAAAGCAGAAGTACTAAATCTGGAGGAAAATGTAGGTGGAGATCTTGAAGTCATGGGGTAAGGAGCTATCTCATGAACAAAAGTCCAACTGCAAAGGTAATGTTTCAAAGAATCAACAAATAGGATCTTTCTTTCTTTCTTTCTTGCTTGCTTGCTTGCTTGCTTATTTAGGACGAGCTCTACAGTGTCTCAGTCCAGAGATCTGTCTCATAGTGATCCGCCTGTGTTCAGCCTCCCAAAAGCTGGCATTATAGGTATGTGCCAACCTCTCAGTCTCAATGGCATCTCCTTAAGCCCCGGAGGTGGGGCTGCATGGCAAGCATTGAACCCTGTCTGCTGCACTCTGCCTAAGCAGGCACTTTCCTCTGCTGAGTTATCTGGCCGACCATTAAGTCTTTTATTTAATTCTGTGTACACTCATTTGGGAGGTTCTGGTTTAATCAGTTTGCAATAACTAAGGGATACTATTCATGTGTTTGTTTGATTTTTTTGAGAATTGGTCTGACTGTAGTGCAGGCCGATCTTCCATTCAAGCCGATTCCCCTGCCTCTTCCTCCTGCTGACTTGTGGGATTTCAGGTGTGCATCCCCTTACTTGCTGTACATAAAGATCTATATATTTCTTTTTAGATTTATTAAGCAAACAGTTGATGTAGGAGACAATGTTTTTCCTGAACAGTTATAGCATATTTAATATCTTATTTTATTGATATTTCATTTTCCCACTAAGTGCACATGGTATAGTGGGAACCTCCTGAGGAAACAGGAAAAGAGGTGCAGGTATGACCTGCCCAAAAGACAGGAAAGCAAATCGTACATGCTGTGTCAGCTAGGCCTGTGTGTGGAACATGCTGTCATGCATGTCAAAGGTAATACCGGTGTTAATTTTTTCAATTTTTATTATATTTGATATAGAAATGTACTTCTATTCTTGTTTAGATTTTGTAAGCAGGCCAGTGGATGATGTTGAAAATGATGTTTCTTATCAACATTATAGAAATTAAAATTTAGTTTTATGTTATTTCATTTTCCTGATAAGTATATGTTGCTTAATATTATAAAATATAAAATTAAGAAATTTATAAATAGATACCCCTAAAAGCAGATATATTTGTATAGTCCCCGTCATGCAGTTTTCAAATCAATTTACCACGCTCTTCCTCACGTGTGGGTGTCACGTGCACGTTGATGAGCAAAGCTGATCGTCTATGCAGGGTGCGCGTGGAACATTTAACACCATTAAAAGCTTTACAGGAAAAGAGGAGAAAGAAAAAGAAGGAAAGGAAAAATAGAAAAGAAAGAACAGAAGTAGCCTAGCAATTGAAATAGCTTCGACCTGGCTCTATAGCGCTCAGCTCAGGGTTCAAGGAACTGCTGGCAAACATTCGCATGAAATAAACACCTAGCAGTGACATGGGCGCTTCACTGTACTGCTCGGCTTTTGGGCTGTGAACTCACCTGGTCTGGTCAGCAGCTAGAATGTTTCACTCTATTCTGTGTCTCCGAGTGTGGCATGGGACGTTGCTCCTTCCGAGCAGAAAAGCGCACTGTGGGACCCTAATGCTAGTGAAGAAGAGAGCGATGGATGAAGCAGGTCTGTCCACAGGGCCATGTCATTTGAGCAGTATGCAGCGTGTCCAGTCCCATATAAGTTTGGAATGTCAGTAGAGAGCCATCGATAAACACAAAGTGAAAAATCAAAAACATTTTTTTCTATGTATGTAAGGACAGTAATCTTCCAATTAAACAAATACATACAAAGCAAACCTAAAATATCTGTAGAAAAAAAACATTTAACTCAGCAGGCACCTGGAAAATTTATGAATTTCTCCACAAAATGAAACAAATGAAACAAACAGACCAAACTATAGCACTTTTAAGCCTTTTGTTAAACCACAAAACAAGGAGGGAAAGCTCGAAATCAGTCCCCCACTACCACAAACAATGCAGTCGAGTTTCCCGCATTTGGGGAAATCTCAGGGGTCAGCACATCCGGAGTGCAATGGATAAGCCTCGCCCTGGGAAAACCACTTTCGTGATAATGGTATCTCCCCTGCCAGGTAAGTATGACTGCAGCTCCGCCCTCCCCAACCAAACCTCCTGCGTGCCTCATTCTTCACTCAGGCTCATTTGCCTCCACGCACTCTCGGGTCTCCCTAACTCGTCAACGCAGGAGATGCGCTGGGCTGAGAAACTGCCTTAAGCTATTTCCCTGGTCACAGGAAAATCATTGAGCTTCAACACCAGGAATCCAACCAGCAGCCCCCAGCTTAATTATATGCGTAGAACATGCCCTCCCGTGGCATCACAGCATGAGATTCCCTGAAGCCTATTCCCTGCCCCGCCACCACGCCGTCCACCCCGCCCACCCGCGCTGTGGCATTCCCAGGGCAGTGATGTCCCTCTCTCTATTCCTCTTGTTCCCTCAACCAAGTGGGGACCGGGTCCGGAGGTCCCCGCCGGGCCTCCCTGAGCTGTGGAGGTCCTACCCACGCTCTGTCAGGCGGAGGGCCACTTAGGAGCCTCCTGACAACTGGGTGCCTTTCGGCAAGTAAAGGCTGTGACTGCGGGGAGTAGAGCCTTTGAGCTTGCAGAGGAAGCTGGCTCCACTCAGACGCCCTGATCTGTGAGTTGTAGTGGCCCAGTTCGAATGCGAAGCTGTACAAGTTGCAGAAGAAACCTGGGCGTCCTTAGGCAGCTAGAGCCTATACTCAGGTGCCTGCGTCTTACCACTCACTGGTCTTTCAGAGTCAGCCATTCCTCCACAACTGGCCATCCTTCATCACAGCAAAGGTCAAAAAACCTCCGCTCAGCTGCTGCTTCCAGGTTTCATTTCTTTGTCCAGGAGCCTGTCCTGAAAAGCTCGAGTTCACTGAATGATTGCTTTTCCTTCTTGATGGCTTTTGTCACAGATGCTTCATCTGACAGGAGGATGAGTGAGGAAAACATATTGTCTTCCTTCTCCTGCAGGTAGAAATATTTCGCACTATACAATTATGAAGATGTTATCAGGGCAACATTTTTTTAAATGTATTTAGTACAGGGTCTCACGACGCAGACGGGACTAGTAGTGATCCTCCTGTTTTCAGCCTCGCAAGGGCTGGGATTGCAGGCGCAGCACCATGCCCAGTTTTACCAGTGCAGTATGGAAACCCGATGTCAGTTGGATTTTCCCTTGGAATGAGCCGAAGCATCCAGAACTTCCCAGAGAGGATGAATTCTGCTGCTCCTTGTCTAAGGCTCTTTAAATGTGATGTAAACTGAGAGTGTTTCAAGGATCTCCCAGCCTTAGAAATCACTGCTGGGGCAAGCAAGAGGATTAATTCACTCTCCTTAGAGGGTCCTCAGCCTCTGAAGGCACTGAATTAGAACTGGTTTTTATCATGTTTTTCCTTGTGCGGTGTTGTCCCAGAATATTAGCGCTCCTGCTCAGTGAACCCCTGCCAGGTGCCAGGCAGCACCCATGAGGTGCACATCTGCTCACCTGTTTTAGTTCAGTGTCATGTCAACATCCTGCTTAGGAGGAACCACTGCTCACCCTCATCCCTGTGATGGGCTTGGAAGGTCTAGCAGGACTCGGAACCTCAGGAAGCCTGGCTCCAAAATCATGCTCACAACCACCGGTCCTACCTCATAAAAGAGAACCACAAATGGTACAAATCTTGAGTTGAAATGTAACTGCATATTGGAGATGAAAAACAGCAAAGTAGGAACTTCAGACAGACCTAAAGCTGTCTCCAGTAGCCTTGCTTCTGTCTGGCTCCCCATTATCCTCATCTGAGTGTAGTGGATTTCTAACTGGTGCTCAACTTGCTACTCTCAGCTGAGGTGAGCTAACGTGGTTCTGGGTGTGGGAGGCCCACGAAGGGTTGATACCAGCAGCGTAAGAGGCAGAATGGGAGAAATTGAGAGGCTGTCAGGCATGCTGTATGGAGAAGCTGCTGGAGCTTCTGGAAGCCATTGGTTCTCCTTGGTGACATTGCCAAGTTGGTTTTCCCAATGAACATGGCAGTTTTCATTGGAGTAGGAGCTTGCACCTCCCCGTCACTGGGCATAAGTATATGTGTTCCTCCTCTTGAACATGACTTCCCAGCTCTGCAGGAGAGGATGGTGCACAGATCAGCCTTGCAGGATCTTTGGACCTCGATGTTGCTGAGGATCGCTGTGCTACCTTTGGGGGAGCTCTGGTTCTTACCTTGAGCTTTACTTCATACTCCAGTTCAGACCTCAAAGTCTGCTAGCACATATCCTTAATCCTGCTGCCATCGACTTCCTAGCTTCCACCGCTGACCCTTGGGCATTTCCAGTACAGATCCGTGAAACGGGCCTGCCTGAGACTTTGGTGTGGCCTCTAGGTCTCCAGCTGGACTTGTGGGAGGCATTGTTATGGGCCAGATTTTGATCTGGACTCATGCAGGATATGAGGATTCAGGACCTCAGCTGGATTCTTGGGTCTTTAGTGTGTGGAAAAGATTTCCTACACTTGTCTGATCGTTGACTGATTTGTTGTAATGTGATATTATAAAATGTGTCCTGTTTTGCATTGTTTCCCTTGCAAAACCCCAAACAATGACACCCAGCAACTGATCTCCAGAAAGCTTCCAGGGAAACAAGATTCTCTCCACAAGTGTGTCTCCCTCTCCCCTTTACCTTTTCTTCTTACTTCTCTGATAGCCTTTCCCTATCTGTTCAGTTCTTGTTACCAATGACTATGTAAATTAAAAATAGGAAAACTATGTGACGAAGAAGATAACAAACTGCTCACCTACATTTCCATCCCTGAGTTTAGTGAATATTAACATTTTTATAACAACTGTAGTCCACTGTCTTTTAAGTCATGCCATCTTTTACAAAAGTATGCATGCTTAAAATATATACATATTTTAAACATGTCAGGTTGTAAATAACTACTGGTAACATTAGTTAAACACCCACAGAGTCATCTTCAGGATGTGTTTCCTTTGCTCTGGACTGCAGTGCATTAGGCAAACACTTCCCTGAGCCACGTCCCCAGCACTAAATCAGCTTTTTTAAAAAAACAACCATTGGGCCTGCGATATCGCTCAGTCGCCTAAGTGCCTGCCTACAAGCACAAGGTCCTGAGTGCAGCCCCCAATACCCAAATCATCCCCTAACTGCTATGCCTTCTTCTTTGTTAAAAAAGCAGCACAATTATGCATGAAAAAGACAAATACCTAAATAAAGGAATGGCTAAGCTTTTCCATTGAAATTATTCTTATACAAATGTCTAGGAATCTCTATACAAGCCCATGACAGGTATACTGAGGTGCGCTTAGCTCTTTGTTACATGAGAGAATCTCCCTACTTCATGAGGCCGGCCTTGCTATCCTCCTGCCTCAACCTATTAGGAGCGTAGAGTTCAGGCCCGGGCCGCAGTCCTGGAAGGCAGTTACGGGGACTTTCCTCATGTTTTCATACTTTCTATTTCAGGAAGGGCATCTCCCCCCACAGCTTAGAAACAGAGGTTCTTCATGGACCTCAATAAGGTCCCAGATCGAATGGTGTCTACTTCAAAATCCTGAGCCCTGGCAGGGTATGTGTGCCCTGTAGTTTGTTTTCTCTGACTGATACTTGTCCTGTACTAGCTCTACTAGTCTATTTATTCCATCCATGGTTGCTGGTTCTGGAGTATCACAGTGTTCCATCCCTGCACAGGCACGAGGGGGCGCCCTGCTCCTTCCTTCCTCATCTTGCCCCTTCCCTCTGCCCAGGACAGCAGGATCAGAAGTGAGGGCAGTTTAGCAAGCAGCCCTAGGAGAGGGTGCAAGGTGCCTACACCTGCCAAGACCGCAGCTCACATGGTCTCCGCACTAGAGTTCACCACTCAGGTGTTGTCAGATGGGGAAAGGTAAATTGCTTCTGACAGTCGGGACGCCAGGCCCTGTGGAGAGTCTGTGACCTGAGGTCTGAGAAGCTTTCCCTGGGGTACGCAACACCAAGTGGAGGCCCTGAGTCCAGTGTGTGGAAAGTGAACTTGTGACCTGGTGTGCAATCCATTTCAACGCTGACCTAGAAGCATTTTTTTTTTCGTTAATTTTATTGAGAAGCGAATAGCAGAGAGTCAGTTTCAAAACTGATTAGTGAGACAGTTTCAATAATTAATACATTGTATATTGTTATCTTCTTAGTGAATATTCACAGTACAAGATGCAGACATGATATCCTGTCTAAACATTATTAGTACAAATCTTTCTTCTTATCGAACTAAGAGAAAGTAGCTCTATATCTATCTTAACTGTTGTGTATATAGTATATATACATAATGGCCATCATTTGTATTCCCTGTTTTTGTTTCATTTGGTCAGAGATGGGTATTCCATTGCCATTTAAATGTTGTAGGTGAATGAATTCAGGAAAATAATCCAAAGAGTAGTGGGTTATCCATAGGACTGGTAATGTCAGAAGTTGTTGACTTGAACCTGTAAAGCTCAGCATATTAATATGGCTTTACATTTTATATCTCGTTTTTTACTCTTTTCTGCTGGATGGTTAGGAACAAGATAAAGTAACACCTATATAACAAGAAATGGAACTTTTATATTGATAAGGTCAGTCAAATGCCTGCAAGATTTACCATGAAACCCTTACCGCAGTTTGTAGATCTTATGTCAGTGTCAGACATGTGAATGAGTCACAGCTATTGCTTTACCAATTTTCTCTCTGTGCAATCTTGAGAGAATGTTTTCTTCCCACATGACTCTCCTTAGGCACACACTACATCATGGATCACTTTCTTCTGTTGGCCCATAATCTCCTTGATCAGAAAATTTGGGACACCACTGTGTTACAGGATGTTACCGCATAAGTTCTCCTATGTCCTGACTCCTCATTGGCCTTGAAAGGATAGGACCAAAATGTTGGCAGTCCCTGTAGTCCTTTTTTTCTAACTTTTGATCTTCCAGGTTAAGTTGTTAACCCTCCAGAAGAGAAATCTAATGATATTATTACCTTATAACATAGGCAGTTGCGTTAACCCTAACCCTAACCCTAACTGTTGCCTGACATTCTAGGAATTATGTCATTTCTTACAATGTTGGACGACTGACAAATGTACTCTTTTTAAAAAAATATATTTGTTACAGAATCTCACTACATAGCTTAGACTCGTAGTGATCCTCCTCTTTGGAGCTTCCCCAGCACTGGAATTACAGGCATGCGCCACCACACCCGGTCTTGGTGGCTGGCTCAGGGGGCCCAATGTGCCATGTGGTGCTAGGATCAAAGCCTAGTCCCTGCAATTGCTTAAGCAGGCATTGAGTCTGCTCAGCTATCTTGCTAGCCCTAATTTTCCCCATTGTTATCTGTTCCAGGAATTCTTTTTTCCTTTACTTTCATTGGATAATTTCACTGTATATGTAATTGTCTATAAGAGAAGATATTGAAAGCAAAATTTAAAAAGTTCTTTTCCATTATTATTTTAGTTATTCTGCTCCATTATGTCCTTTTTCTAGTTGTTCAATTACTCATGAATTACATCCTTTGAAATTATGTTAGTCACTGAATGTTCTGTTGTGTCTGTGTTAATTCCTTTTGCCCTTTCCATATTAGCAAATTTGGGTTTGTTTTTTCTTTGTTTGTTTTTATTGTGGTCCTGGACATAGTACTCAAGACCTTATGCTTGCCGGGCAGGCGCTTATGCCACTGAGCTATCTTCCTGGCCCCATGATCTTCGCATTTTCACTTGGCAAGAGTCTTCTTCGCCAAGCATAGTCAACAACTGCATATTCGCCTGTGCTCAGGCTTCTGATCTACTCATCCAAGACATGTGTCATTTCTGTTTAATGCTGTGATTTTGGTATTTCTTCTAATGCTTTTTGTCTACTTTTCATGTGCTGCTTGCATTACTCCTAGCTTTTGCCTGTTGCCTGACATTCTAGGAATTATGTTTAAAAATGATTATAGTTACTTCTAACCCACACATCATAAACCTAAGTCTGGACAATATCTGAGACTGCTTCTAATATTTCCTTTTCCGTTTCAAATTATGAAACGCTTTCTGCATATATGCAGCTCCCTTGTTTTAAAAGGTCAGATGTGTTTTATTGGCTAAGGAGAATAGGCAAGTGGGTCTTAGTGAAAGGGTGTTTGTTAATTTGATTATGAGTTTTGCTGTGTCTAGTGATTACTACCATAGCAATGAGAGATTTCAAAATCCTCCAGTGTTGTCTTTTTCAATTTTGTGCACACTAAGGACTCTAGTGTGATAGACTATATCTTAAAGAAATTTTATCTGTAAAACATTATTTTATTTCAGCCTTGTGGATGTTATGATAGACTCAAAGAAGGAAAAGTAGTTTAAATCTTCTAATTTATTCTCAGCTTCAGTGGTCCTGTGTCTCGGGTTTGCAACATTCACTAGTGCTTCTGGTCTTCTACAACAGTGTGACTTCCTACCTCTTATTACCAGTACTGGCTAAGTTGTTTCTAAGATATTTGCTGTTCTGCTATTTATGTCATTTCCCCCACCCTGGGCCACCTTTGGAGCTCATGTGGGTTATACGCGGGATTTCTCTGCATGTCCAGTTTTGATTTAGCAAATACTGAAGCATCTCATCTCAGTTAAGCATTCTCATTCTCTCTCTCCGTCTCTCTGTCTCTCTCTCTCCCCCTTTATTTGGTACAGGATCTTGCTGCTTAGCTCTGACTTGTAGTGATTCTCCTGTCTCAGCCTCCCCTGCACTGGCATTACACTCATACATCACCATGGCTGGTTTCGTGGGCGCACACTGCAGGCATAACATGCAGTACCAGAGATAGAACCTGGGTACTTGTGTTTGCCAGGCAGGCTCTTAGACCACAGAGCTGTCTGTAGCCATCCCCTCTTTTATCTCTTCTCTTTCTCCACCCAAACTCTTGCCTTAGGAGTTTGCCTGCTGTTGCTACAGCTCCTGGTCAATTTCTACTTGTGAGACACGCAAACTGAGAGGCTGTGGTGAAGAGGGGACATTTTAGATCTAAGGAGTGTGATAGAGATTATGGCTTCCACTCCTTCTTCCCAAACCTAGTTCAGCTGGGGAAGAAAATCCTACCTGGACTTCTTCTTGCTGCTGTGTATGAGCTATTTCTATACAAGGGTTTAAAGCAGACCTTTGTAATTTCAAGGCACTTAGGACTCGAGTTAATGAAACAACCACCTTAGGGACAGGAAAAGTGCCTTCTTTTTGAGGCCTAGTACTAACAGGAGGCAGACAATGTCTTATTTAAAAACTTTGAATCAATGAATTTAATGCTAAAATTATATACGCAAAGAATACTATGTTTGCCAATTTGACCACAAATCGAAGCTGTTCCTCAGCTCTGAGGTTACCTAACATCTTTTGCTCTGACATATGAAATTTATCCTCATAAAATAGTATTCTAAACTTTTTTACTAAGAACCAAATTAAATAACAGATACACTTTTAACAAAAGAGTATTCATATTATATATTCTTTTTACAAAAGTACTAGCACATTCTCCACACTGCTCTGACTCTGCTTTGCTATTCTACCACTACATCTGGGACGTTATTCCATGTTATAATAGATGGACCTGTAGGAGCCATGCGAAATGGTGTAGCTCATATTAGCTCCCCTAACCGTAGACATTTAGATGATTTCTTGTGTTTCTCATATAAATGTGAATATTGTTGAAGGACTTGAATCTAGGAGTTGTGCAAAGTCTGTAGGGTAACTGCTGACGTTTGAGTTCCAATGTCTCTTTATCTGGTCTTTGCCTTTTCTTTGACTAGAGCTATCCTCACCACAAAAGGAAGAAATGCCAGACGAACCGAACTGCCCTGTCATTAAATAAATTGTAGCCTTCCAGACCATGCAAATGCAGAGAATCATTACAAATAGAGCACACAAGAAGCTGACCTTTCAAAATAAATACTGAATTTTGAAGCGAGTTTGATGTTATTGCATTTAAAGTTAATTTATTTTTTCAGCTCTCTTGTTAGAGAAGCACTTTCGCTAACATTTGCCAGCTTTCCCTCACCAAGCATTTCTCGGTAGTCCGGCATTCTGGCTCTTACATTAAATTGTCCTGTTGGTTCCATGAAGATAGCTTAGTCATCTAGAAGTTGTAAAATTCATGTTTCAGTTAATAGGAATTACAAACTGAAAATTAATTTTCCTTGGAGTTTTAAGAAGGTCCTTCTATCATGGAATTTTTTTTTCAGTACCTGAGATCAAACTTGGGACCATGTACTTCCCTGGCAGCCACTAATGCCACTGAGCTGTCTCCCCAGCCCCTATGGAAAACAAAACAAAACAAAAAAAACTTGAAATCGATCTTTCCTTCACGTCTACCTGTGTGTGCTTATGTGTCCAAGTAGCACTTTCCCCTCTAATGACGTTCTTCAGAGGACAGCGTTGCTCTGGTAGCCTTGGATTTCCATTGCCCCGCTGGAAGCCCGATCAGCGGGAGGGTGACAAATGCACACGGGTGACGTTGGGGTAATAAATGGCCACAGCTATGAAGTTACAAACACGAAAAGAGTCCACAAGTCACCCAGATAAAATGACACACAAGATGAGCTCACCCAGGCATAAGAGTTGAAGTAATTTCTTGCTTGAATTACAAAATAAATTTTTCATTCATAAAATGTTTCTTAAAACAGTGGCTCTATTAGTTTTTCTCAACAATATATCATAGCCGTTAGTAATTGTTATTTTTTAAGTTAATTTTATTGAGAAATAGCAACGAGACAGTTTGTAAAGCAAGTTAGTGGGACAGTTACAATAATTCATACATTTCATTTTGTTGTCTTCACAGTAGGTATTCATAGTACAAGATGCAGGCATGTTGTACAAATCTTTCTTCCTATTAAACTAAGAGAAAGTAGCTGTATATATAGTCTTTTTTTCACTACAATATTGTTCTTCATTTATAGTCCCTTCTTTTGTTTAGTTTTGTCAGAGATGTGTATTCCATTGTCGTTCAAATATTTTCGGTGCGTGAATTCAGCAAAAATAATCCAATATAGTCCAGTAAGTAGTCTACAATAGTAGTGGGTTATCCGCAGAACTGGCAATGTCAGAAGTTGTTGACTTGAGCCTTTTACAGCTCAGCATATGAATATGGCTTGACCTTTCATACCTCACGTTTATACTTTCCTGCTGGATGGTTCAGACCAAAATAAAGCAAGACCTATATAAGAAAAAAATGTAACTTTTATATCTGAAATGTCCGTCAAAGTCCCTAAAGATTTACCTTGAAACCCTGTATAGCAGATTTTAGGTCTTTTGCCCAAGTGACTGTGATTAATGTGTGGTGATTCCCTTATTCTGTAAAGTAAATGAAATTCCATGTTTGTTTCTAAAACACGGGTTGCACTGAGCTGACTGCAGACAAATTGTAAGTCACCACTTGTGAAGTGTGAACCATTAATATTCTTAGAAGCTTTATGGAAAACAGCCTTTGTGGTGTTTTCTTTTTAAATCAGAGTCCTCAAACTTGAAAAGCTTCTATCCTACTCTGAGCTGAGGGAACGGTTGATGTGTGAAACGCAGCTCTGCAGAGCTTGGACGGGCCGTGGCTGGGAAAGAACCTCGCAGCAAATAAAAGGAAGACCATCTTAATGGAGGAAATGATATAGCTCGTAGACTGGTAAATCTAAACACCAGACGAAAAGGAAAATCAAAAGGAAAGTTTCTCCATTTTAAATCACACATCACACAGGTAAACAGAATGCTCAAAGCCTGTTAGGTTTGTTGTTTTGCTTTCTAATTTGAGTCTGGAGAACATTTCTGTAGATTGAAACCTGCAGTCTTCATCCAGGTTCATCATTCACAGGGCATCCAGTCTATCTGTCTGTCCCTCCTCATATATAGAATTCATTTATAATGAACTTCAATCAGATTCTGAGGGTCTCGACTTCTGAGGCAGACGGAGCCTGTGAAAAATATCTTTTGGCAAACTTTGTAAAATCCATATAAGCTCCAGGTGGAGAGAGTCCTGCCACAATGAGTTCAGCGGGGTCAACTTGGCCTTGGACCCAGTGCCTTCACCTTACTCAAACACGAAACTGTTGTGCACTTCTGCAGAGGAGCCCAGAGGTGTGGAGGACCCCGTGGGCAACTATCCTTGAAAGAAGAGCAGTTGTCTCCGTTTTGGCTGTGCTTGACCCTATATCCATGTATTAATAGGGAAGAGCTGGCTAGGACTTCTCCTGATCCCTCAACTGGCTTTATGTGGTACGTATTAGTCTAGCTGAGGAGCTGGTGGTGGTCTTGGAAGACAGCATGTATGATTCCCTGATAAACCACACCTGCTGCTCTTTAATATGAGTCAATTTGAGATAGGAGAAAGAGCCAGTGCTCCACACTGTGGGCTGGGATCGAGCCTCGAGATGGAGACTATGACTTCCTGGGCTTGAGAAGATTACACATCAGAGCTGAAGCACCAGACTGAAAGCATTAGACAGAATCTCAATAGTGTAATGCACGTTTCTTTTTCTGCACATCCTTCTCTCTGCGTATCACAGAAGTAAACGCAGGCCTACCTAGCCCAGCTCACGGTACTCGCTGCTTCCTGCACTTCTCAGTCATTCATCCTCAACCCACTCCTTCACAACTGAATAAAACCTGGGTGCTGCCCTGGGTCGAGGCCTTTGTTCCGGAGAGCCATCACCATGGCTGAATTTAGGACGCCTTGGCTCCCCATAACTATAAATAAGCCTCAGTGTCTTTATCCTCATCGTGGGTTGCATAGGAAGTGCGTAGACTCTAAGTTGATGGTGTTCCGCTAATTTATCCATGGGATATATAAATATAAAATTCCTGGACCAATGCAAGGACAAAAAAGGGGCTCCTTACACATAATGTCGGTGGCATCAGCAGTCAGCAACGGGCTCTGCACCAAGGTCTCCTTGAAGCTTCTGTGAAGCAGAGTCTGGCTGCTCAGCTCTTCCTGTCCAAATGGAAAGGCACAGAGCGGTGGAGGACCCCGCCCCAGCACAGCCCACCCGAGCAGCTGTATCAGCGGTCAGGGGCCTCTGTGGAGCTGAGAGGAGGTGGTTCCCTGCCATCTGGGAGAACTGCCTGCTGCCCAGGAAGCAGGGCTAGTGGAAGGAGTGGAGCACTGGGGAGGGGCAGGAGGCCTGGGCCCCCCAACATGCTAAATGTGTCAGCTATTAGTGACAGCAATAAACACTTGGAGGCTTTTTGAGATAAATGGGTGCATCTAGAGACGACATTCGGAAGTGAACTAAATCAAGGCCATGCGTGCAAGCATCATACCATCTTGCTAGTGTGAGATCCTGAAATCATTATAGCCTGAAACGTACAACAAATGCCATAAAAGGGGAAGAATTTGTTCAATGGGAAGGAAAAACTGGGAGGAGGAAAAGGATGAATGAAAGAAGGGAAAAAGATATATTTAGGTATATATATATATATATATATATAGTTTGGATAATTGCACTGTCAATTTCTGCTGGTCTTTTGAAGGAGAAGCTAATGTTCAAATTCTCTATCAGTTATTTCTGTAGGGTTCAAATCAGACAAGTAAATAGGTAAGGATTTCTGAAAATTAGAATTGTATTGCTATTGGTAAAATTAAACAAACTACTTTTGAAATGAATTCAAGTAAAAAAGTTGAAAATTATAGTGGGCTGGAAATCTCCACTGCTACACATTGGTCAGAACCACTGACCAATGAGCACACTTGTGTTGCTGAGAGCAGAGGGCAGTGCTTCTCTCGTCCAATGGCCAATGGGAATGTGAAGTACGTGGTGGTACAGCCATGATGCGACAATTTGGAAGCCTCTTTAAAACTGAAATTTAAATGTACTACACACCCAGTGATTCTTCTTCTAGGCAGAGACCCCAGAGCGAGAGCAGCTGGTGTGCACGCTGATTCCTGTGCATTCCTCAGGGCAGCGGCTTTTCACAATACCCCAAACTGAAAAGAACACAAGCTATCCACAGGTGAAGAAACAAAATATTCATCCAGACAATGGCGTACTACTCAGCAAGAAAAAACCTGTTGCTGTGTGCAACAGCATGAATAGAGTTAAAAAATAATGCATTAAACAGAAAGTTAAAAAAGGTCTAGACCAAAATGGTGTGTTCAATGAGTCCATGTACTTGAAATGCAAGCCTGTTGCTGACGACTAAATGAATATCAGTGGCTGCCTCTGAAGGGAAGGACAAGACTCACCATGAAAGACACAAGGAGTCTTTGAATATTATGAAAATTTCCAGGTTCTCAATCATGGAGTTGCATACATAGACAACTGACATAATTCATTAAATTTTTATTGTACATGTTATTCGTCAATACAGTTGATTAGAAAAAATGAGTGCAAATGTTTCAGCTTTACATGTTAGTTGCAAGAGCCCCATCCTGTCTTCTGAGGATCGAACTTGGGACTTGCACTTCCCAGGCAGGCCCTTCTGCCTCCTGAGCTGTCTCCCAGCCCTGTCTTTCTTATCACACGTATGAAGAGATGGCCTCCATCCTCAATTCTGCTTCGTTCTAGGCTGCCCAGTGCCCACCTTTCTTCTCTGTGTGCACTCTGAGTTATGGAAAATATTTGTTCAGTTTAAACCCCAGGGGCACAGCTGACAGCCAAAGATGATTCATCGACAGCCAGGGACATTCCATCCGCACCGCCTGCTCCTCCTTCCTCTTATCAGCCCTACCCAACAAACTTCTGGTCCTCCCTTCATAGCACTTCAGCTGGTTCATTGGGATACATTGCGAACCCTCAGCCCAGCCCATAGGGGAAGAGTCAGTTGCTTCCCACATGTCACACCTAAAAATTTCGGGCACACCTGCTACCTCGTGGTAGCGTGTACTTGTGCCCTTCTGTAAAGGCCTTCCCTTGTCTAGATTTCTGGGTGTCTGCTTTCTAAGCTGCACTGACAACTGAGTCTGGGGCATAATCTCCATAGAATGAAACAAAACCATTTCACTTCTTGTGAAAAAAAATCTCGATTTTTTTTTTGGTAGAACAGGAGATTGAACTCAGACCCTTGTGCTTGCCAGGGAAGCATTCATTCTACTGAGTCACCTCTCAGACCCCTGGGATAAGATTTTGAAGCTGTTGGTCATCAGTTAGACCATCCTCACTCTTGAGGATGCTGGGACAGAGAACTAAACAATGGAAGCCCGTGTAACCAAGGACTTCTTAAAGTTACACGTTGTAGTAAGACTGCTCTACACGTGTTTTCTGCACAGACATACCTTTAAAGAAAATGAAAAGTCTGTATAAATTTCTGCCTTTTAGGTGGCTGACGGTGAGCCAGGCCTGGTGGTGCACACCTGAAATTTCAGCACTTGGAGGCCGAGGCAGGAAGAGCACTGTGAGTACAAGGCCAGCCTGGGCTGCATAGTGAGCTCAGGTTCAGCCCAAATGACACAGCAAGACCCTGGATCAAAAATAAATAAACAAATAAATACATAAGTGTACCAGTGATGATTAAATTATTATTATTATTTGGATTAAGTTATTACATGTCTGATAAAGGGACATGGAAGATAAAGGGACTGTTGATGACCAAGTGTTTCCAATACATTTTTACAGTTAAAGACCCATTCCATTTATAGATTACTAAGACTGATTTAGTAGTTTCTTAGTTTTATTTAAGGAAAATAGCTTTGTACAATCAAAATCATCACACAGCTTATATTCTACAGCCTGTTATGACCTACAGACTTAAGTTTATAATAGTACACATGATAGAATGTTTATACTTAGAATAATAGAATTTGACATTTGCAATTGGTTTTGTTCAACTTAAGGTTGTTCTGTGTCTTTTCATGACTTGATAAAGCACTTTTTAAATCTTAAATAACACTCCTTAGTCTGAATACACGGCAGCTTGTCTATGATGCAGCTACTGCAGGATATCTTGGCCGTTGTCAAGCTTGACAGTTCTGAAAGACAGTCATGTAAACAACTGCGTGCAAAGTTTTGTGTGGGCCTGTGTTCAACCATCAGGTGAGTATCAAGGCAGCTGCAGGAATACATTCAGTGTGTGTTTACTTGGGCAAACCACCAAAGTGGCCCCAAAAGTTTGTATTCCGTGTTGTGGGTCACTCAATGTAGGAGCCAGATGAAAGACCAGATGAAAATTTGATTGGAACCGCTCATTACTGAGCTCAAGTTCTCACCTGGGAGAAGCCAGTTCTCACCCAGGAGAAGACTGAGTGACAATCCGCCCTAGGGTGCAAGGGGTGCTTATAACAAACATCACATCCAGTTTGATGAGTATTTGGTATCCAGCACAGAACAACAGAAAACTACATTTATGTGTTGCACTGCGAACTTCTTGGAACTAACAGATCTTTAACAGTTTAGTGAGAAGCACATATTTTTACAAGAGGAAACTTAAGCTGACTATATTTACAGGAGACGGCTAGGCACGGAGTTTGCTTTAGCTTGCTGCCTTGAAAAGAAACAGTTGTTTCTTGTTAAACATCCTTGAGCAGAGAGTAAAATCTCATTTCTTAGAGTAGATATCGGGAAGCACAAAGCTTTTTCTAATAATTTCGCACATTTAAAGCATAAAAATGCATTTAACCCGTTATATTCCCATCAGCAAATGAATGAGTGTTTTTTGTTGTATGTCACTGTCAGCATTTGGTGTTCATCGTGTTCACTGTGCTGGATTTCAGGCCTGTAATCCTAGCCTTGGGGAGCCGGAGACAGGAGAAATAATCGAGAAATTCTTGATTCAATTCGCAATGTCTGAGTGACTGACGAGGTTCTACTTTTTCTCATATGCCTCTGATGAACTTTTTTCCCATTAAAATTTTTTCTTCCAATCTCATGTTAATTTTTAAGTTAGGTTTTCTTTTTCTTTTTTTTTGTACTTAGTACAGAGTCAACAGCTTTTCATTACACAGATTGGACTCTTAGTGATTGGTTGTGGGCTTAGTGTGACCCAGGTCATGGGCCAGCGTTCCAGGCAGGACTACAGATTGAACCCTGCCTCCTACACTTGTTAAAGCACATGCTTAGTCAGCTGAGCAACCTTGCTGGCCCTGAAATGAAGACCCTTGAAGAAGAGTGCACCACTCACTCAGACCGATTAGCTGCACAGGAAAGAAGCAAAGTTTTGTGTTTAAAATTCACAAAGAATTATAGAAAAAGAAATTTAAATGCATGCCCTTCATTTAACAGGTTCATCCCTTCTTGCATTGCTTTACTTATTTATTTATTTTAGAAAATCTTTATTTACTAGGATAGAAGGTCTGGCTGCACAGTCCACACTCCTGGTGATCCTTCAGGCTTTCCTCACTCATTACAAGGGAAGCTATCTTCACATTCTTTGGGCAGGGCTGATTGCCCTGAAAAGACACTTCCTCTATCAGTCTGCTTATAGCTCAGGAAATCCACTGCAGGAGAAGCTGTCCTCACATTCCTTGGGCAGGGCTCCCTGCAGGAGGCCTTAAAACCAAAAAGTTAGACCTTGTCCAGTGCACCCCAGACACTGCAGAAGTGAGCTTGTCTCTATCCTGTATCTGGACATAGAGAAGAGACATTTCAAGCAAAAATGTTGAAAGCTGATAAAGAGGGGGAAAAAGTGTTCATGATGAAGTCAGAGGAAGTTTCAGATTGAAGTGGTCATGCATCTTTGCCTCTCAGCCTGGGGGAACCCACATTAACTGTCAATATCAGGAGAAAGCCTGTTATACTTTTAATGGATGCACATGTGGATGTCAGTCATCACCCAGCCAGTGGCCAAACTTGCGAACTGGAAAGTACTCAGTGTTAAACATAAGTCCTGTAATGCATGTACCCCCAGTAAGAACGGAATTGGCCAGTTTATTAGAGAAAATACTGGTGATGGGAGCTAAAGGGACTAAACCCCACATTTAAGAGATCTAAATACAAAAATTTTTAACTAGTCTTTCTAACTACAAACTTAACAAAAGATGGTTACATTCCAGATCCTTCCAATCTCTCAATGGCTGCCCAAGATAACTGACATCACATCAATGGCGTGTGAGATGCTGCGGTCCTCTAGACCTTATCTTTATCATGTCATAAAAAGCTATGAATGTCTCTTAGTAAAAATCATTTTTTTTACCATATTCACAATTATCCTCTTGATGTGATTATTTAGCCCATGTATGATTCATCTTTTCTTTAGATTTGTCTCCTTCACACAGAAAGCTGGTTCACCTACCCAAGATAAAAATGCCTGGTGTCTATTGAGGGCCTTTATATAGAACCTCTGGAAAGTGTCTCTGACTGCCAGTTCACAACTAAGGCAACTTTCAGCCTGAAGAAACCAGGTTCCCTCAAGGAAGTTCAGGTTACTTCTTCAGAGGGAGGAATGTTGTAGGCAACTGAGTTAGACGGAAATACTATAGGCAGTCAGACAGTGCCCAAGCTTCAAGGAGATGATAGAGAAGATAAGGTGACTTTGTAACTTTGGAAGAGATAGGCGCTCCCCAATGTAGGCCAGACCTCAAGACAAAAGAGTAAACAAATACAGCCACATACTTCCCTAGGAATGGGCATCAGTGATTGATATTCTAAATAAGTATCAATCACCTTCAAAGAGCCCAAATGAATTACTGAATCACCCCTTAGCAGGAAGAAATCCTGTTCCTTATTTGTGCCCACTTGCTACATGACTCACTTCCCCATTTGATTGTGATTTAATCAATTTTTCCATAATTTTATTGAGAAATAAATGGCAATGAGACAGTTTCAAATCAAATTGGTAGGACAGTTCCAATAATTGACACATTGCATACTGTCTTCTGAGTGGTTATTTGTTGTACAAGATGCAGACATGATATCCTATTTATAACCACTATTAGAACAAATCCCTCTCTTCACTGAGTTAAGAGAATACAGCTATATATCTATCCTAACCATTTTGAATACACAGATACAAAATGGTCATTCATCTGTATCCCCTTTTTTGTTCAGTTCCATCATTTAAATATTATAGGTGTCTGAACTCACCAAAATATTCCAAAATAGTCCAGTAGTCCTTAATAGTATTGAGTCTTCCACTTGACTGGCAATGTCAGAAGTTGTTGACCTGAGTCCCCTACAGTTCAACATAACAACATGGCTTTACTTCTTATACTTCATTTTTAATACTTTTCAGGTGGATGGTTAAGATCAAGATAAAGCAAGATCTATGTAACAAGAATTGGAGCCTTTGGATCTGATAAGGTCAAATCCCCTCAGGATTTATCCTGAAACTCTGAACTTCAGATTGTAGATCTTTTGTCAGTGTCAGCCATGTGGATGAGTCACGGCCATCGCTTGCCCAATTTGCTCTCTATGAAAGCTTGAGAGGATGTTTTCTTTCCATGTGACTCTCATTAGGCATGGTCTACATCATTCATCCTTTCTTCTGTGGCCCCATAATCTCCTTGATCCGAAAATTTGGGACACAACTGACTCACATGATGTTACAGTACAAGATCTCCTATGGCCTGAATCTTAATTGAACTTGGAAGGCTAGGGCTAAAATGTTGTCTTTCCTTGCAATGTTCCTTTTTCTCTAATTTTTTGTCTGCAAACTTAGGTTGTTAAGCCTGAAGAAGAGAAGCTTATTTTTATTACCATACAACCTAGGCTGTTGAGCTTAACTTCACTATTGTCTGAATATCACTCATTTTTGGCATAAATGGAACAGCAATTTTTCATCAAGTATTGATATGTTAAAATTTAGCTCTCTAAAGAATATGATGAAAAAATATTAAACACTAAAATATATTTTAAAAATAGAATAAATACGTACACCCAGAAATCTAACCATATACAACATTGTAGCAGAACAGTCCAGCAACACTCCCTTTCCTATCTCCTGCCTTCATTCACAACCCCCTTCCTTTATAAACAATCATCTACCCGAGACACAGGTAGGTACTGGCATGTCATGCATGACAAACAGCCCGCATTCAGAAGACCAAAATGACAACCACTCCAAGCAAAGGTCTGTTCTCTAGAATTTATGAAGAACTAAAAAACATTAGGGTCCCAATATTTAAAGACCCAATCCACAAAGGGCATCTGAGATGAACACACACTTCTCACAGGATGAAATTAAAGAAGTGAATATATATATGAAAAAAAGTTCCACAGCACTAGCCACCTATGAAATACAAATTAAAACAACGTTGAGATATGATCTCAGCCCAGAAATAATGGCTATCATAAAGAAATCAACCAACTACAAATATGGAGAGGCTGTGAGGTAAAAGGAAACCTTCTCCACTCCTGGTGGGAATGTAGACTAGTGCAATCATTATAGAAATCAGTGTGGAGACTGCTTAGAAAAAAAGGACTGGAAATCCCATTTAAAACAGCTATTCCCCTACCGGGAATTTTCCTGGAGGATCCGAAAACACCATATCATAGTGATATATGGATACCTATGTTTATAGCAGCACAATTAGTGATAGCCCAAATTTGGAAACAACCAAGATTCCCATCACCAGAGGAATGGATGAAAAAGATGTGGTATTTGTGTACAATGGAGTATTACTCAGCTATAAAGAAAGATAAATTCACAGAATTTATGTTAAAGTGGATGTCACTTGAAAATATACTCATAAGTGGAAAAGAACCACACACACATGTGTAAATATCCTATAGTTTCCCTAGTATAAGAACTCCAAAGAAGAAATACAAATAGGTATAATACAATCAAAAGGAAAGCAAAAACTTCATGACTAGACAATGAAGAGAGAGCAAAGTGAAGAGCTAGGAAACATGACAGAGGCAAGCCATACAATTATATGTACAAGATGGGTAAGGCAATAAGCCTGAGAATCTTCACAAGATTTTCAAAACCAACAGTTAATTGGAAGGATTCTCACCCTGACTAACAATATATACTGACACCTGTGAACTAAGCAACTGCACTGAAGATGACAATTTGTAATAGTAGATTTAATCAACTTTACCTGAGAAATGGTGCTTGTAATCTCATTGGTTGACCATTGTTTTGTCCCGCTTCATGCCCACCTAAGCCATCTCCAAGTTCTCCTCCACCTTAGACCTTCCTCAGCACATGGTTTTGCTCTAGGTAAGAGTCCCTTAGGGCCAGCCAAATAGCTCAGCAGATTGAAGCTCCTGCAAGGAGGTGCAGGGGCCTGGGTTTGGATCCCAAGACCTGCCTTGCCAACCCCGCCCCTGAGATGTGGTAAGAGGGTAACTGAGACTGCGTGTGGTGTTACTGACGTGTAATCCCAGCTCTTAGGAGGTTGTAACCAGGTAGATCACTAGGAGTCCAGTCTAGTCGTGAGACCCAGAACATCCTTCACCAAAAAAAATGTCCCTGCAAGAGCCATCCTCCCGGCGACCACCTACTCAAGGCCTCCCTCCTTTCCCTCTCTTGGACAGGTGCTTTCTCTCCCCCAGTAAATATATTCTGCTCATAGCCTCTGCTTGTTCCTAAAATTCTTTCTTCAGTTTTACAGAACACAAACTCATCCCAGGTACCTGTCAGCTCAGGATTTTTATTCTCTCCCCCATACGATTTGGAGGTTATACACGGAGGTCATTTTTCCTGGTATCACAGCAACTTCCATTGGAATCCAAATCAGGGCACCATCGCAGAATACCTCTGGGCCCACATTTTGCTCCTGCTTCTCAGGCATGCAGTCCTGTTCAGGTCCATTGTCGTGGTTCTGTCCCACCTCAGCCCGCTCCCACTTACCCCGTGCCCAGTAACCCTCTTGCTCAGGACTGCGCAGAGCCCAGCCCATCCTACTACGGACCAGGCTTAGGCTGCCACTTGTGCCTTCCAGTGCTCACTGCCATTCTCCAGACATATTGCCCACATTCCTAGCCTGAGCTGAAAGGAATGTTCAAACTTTTTCCATTTTAACAAATGCCATTAATACCTAGATGAAGTTGAAATATGATC
Organism: Octodon degus; assembly: GCF_000260255.1. Classification (NCBI taxonomy): domain Eukaryota; kingdom Metazoa; phylum Chordata; class Mammalia; order Rodentia; family Octodontidae; genus Octodon; species Octodon degus. Next base: position 114,053 of record NW_004525051.1, read on the forward strand.
ACCTCAGCTTGGCCCTCCCTGGCATTGCTCCAATCCCCGCCCTAACTTATTTGCACACTGCTTCTCTGGTGAAGTCAATTGCATGGTTTTGACTTCATCACCACATAGTGTCTATTCCTTACATGCCCAAATAAGCTCGCTTTTTCTACTTGTGCTTCACTGTGTTTTTGAGAGATATCCTTTGGTATATATCCACTGCCTAAGAACCAAACCACAGGGTAGGGTCCTCATGCATCTTCAGGCACTTAGACCTTTGAAACTACCTCAAAGTGGTTCCCCACACAAAATCATAAAGAGCTAAACAAAAGAGTGATGTAGGAAGTAGGGAGATAGGTCTTTCTCAAATGAAAAGGGAATAAAGAAAGGAAGGCGGTAGGGAGAAGAGGTAAGGAAAGGAAAAAGGAATTATAATGTGCTGTGTCTGTCCCCACACAAGAAATGTAAAGATTATATACAGCAAACATGCACAAATTAAAAATAAAGGGACTCAGATAGGTCTGCACTTGGGAATACCAGACACTGAAGCTTAAACACTGAGAGAGGAGGTTCATGGGAAAACTTTGCAAAGGTTTCCAGAGGCTAGCTAGACAAGGTCTAAAATTCTCTAACATGAGCTTCGTGGATGACACCCCTCTCAGCTAAGAATGCTGAGAGAAATGCACTCAAAGAGCAGCAGCATCAGGAGGATTCTGCTTGCAACTGGACCCCAATGACATTGGGACTTCAAAGTTTCAGCGCATGTATGTTGCCTTCAAAGATAAAATGTCACCAATGCCTTAAACCAGATCAACCTCCTTAGTTTTTGTTTGCTTTTTTCAAAGAGGTCGCTGATTAGGGAATGGTGGGACATGACAGTGATCCGAGAATTCTGAATGTCTCAAAGAGCAAGATCATGGGTGCAGCCCAACATGCTTACTTCAATGATTTGCCATTAATTTAGTACGTGTCTGAAACAAAAGTCTGAGGATGTAGGTCCGTATGAAGACAGTGTGTTCAAGGCTCAGTACTACAAACATGAACAGTAGATAGGTGCTAGACAAAAGAATAGATAGATGGATGCAAAAGAATCATAAGGAAATAGTCATTGAAAAATGACTTCAAATGTAAATATTAGCCAAAGGGTTTTCTTATCAGAGGGGGTGCTCAAGTGGGAACCAATACATGACATCACTTTCTGGCAACTGCCCCTATGGAACTCAGAACCCTCGTCACCAAGCATCACTATAGGGGGACAGTTACCTCCTGAGCTCACTTGTCAAGGGACAGTGAACAGTGAACATGTTGAGCTGTTTCCGAACTTGTGGAGGTGACAGCCTCGGAGTCAGGAAGAGAAAGCATCTTTAAACGAATCAGAAGATGGTTCACTCCATACAGATTCACAGCACACAGCAGGAGCAACTCAACCATCACAGCAAAACCTGGCCAAGACACCACAGGCAAGGATAATGTGGGCCAAGAGCCCCCAAAGTGCCTGTGGCCAGACTCCCCGGGTTCATCCTCTAGCATCAGAAAGCTCCCAGAAAGGCCAGGAAAGGGTGCTCCAGGCCCAGGCACTAGATGCTCTCAGACACCAAAGAATCAAAAGAAGGCTTCCCAAGGCCCAGGAGCCAAATAGAAAAAGGCCCCCAGGAACACAGGGAAGATCTTCAAAGGCCCTGTTACCAGGGTCCCAAATGAAACAGGGAAATTGGAAGAGGTCTCCTCAGGCCTCACCACTGTTAACAAAGAAAAATCCAGGAACGCAGGGGAAGTCTCCTTCAGCCCAACTTCTCAGCACACAAGAAAACCGAGGGTACCAAGGCAGAGCTCACCAGGTCCCGCCAGTCAGTGTTCAGAGACCTCACTTGGCTCTGGGCTTGTCTCCCCACAACAGAAAACCAGGAGTGAAGAGAATGCAAGGAAACCAGAGTATCACACCGACAGTCCAGGCCACACTACACTGAGGTCACTGAGGAGCCAAGGGGAGGTCTTTCCAGAGGAGGGCTTCCCAGGCCATGGTATAAGAAACCCACAAACAACTTGGATCTCGGGGGAGACCTCCCCAGATCTGAAGATCATCCCAAAAATAGCTAGGAGGCACTTACAAAGCCCAACGTGCCCAGGCGAGGTCTTCCCAGAGGAAGTTTTCTCCTCAAAGAGTGAGGAGTCCAGGCAAAGTCTTCACAGAGGAGGTCTCCCCATGCCTCCCCAGTAGGTACCCACAAAGATCGACAAGCTTAGATGAGGTCTTATCAGAGGAGATTTTCCTAGGCCAATATGCAACAAAGTCACAACAACCTTGGAGGCCAGGAGAGGTCATCCCAGGGGAGTTCTACCCAGGCCCAGCCAGTTGGGACCCATGAAGACCAAGAAACCCAGGAGAGGTCTTCCAAGAGAGGGTCTTCCGAAGCCTACCCAGGAAGTACCCACTAAGGAGCCCAGGTGACATATTGCAGGAGGAGGACTACCCAGGCCTAGATAGGAGACAGCAACAAAGGCCGAGCAACCTAGTCGACATTTTTCCAGATGAGGGATTCCAAGACCTAGCCAAGAGGCACCCACAAAGCCCAATGAGCCCTGGCAATATCTTTCCAGAGGAGGTCTTCCCAGGCCTACCCATTAGACACCTGCAAAGACCAAGGAGCCCAGGCAACATCTTTACAGAGGAGATCTTCCCAGGCCTACTCAGTGGGCACCCTCAAAGACCGAGGAGTCCAGGCGACGTCTTGCCAGAGGAGGACACCCCAGGACTATGCAGTTGCCACATACAAAGAGCGCAGAGCCCAGGAGATGTCTTTCCAGAGGAGGTCTACCCAGGCTTACTTTGGCACCCGCAAAGATCAAGAAGCCCAGGGGACATCTTGCCAGGGGAGGTCCTCCCAGGCCTAACCAAGAGGCACACAGAAAGACCAAGGAGCCCAGGTGATGTTGTGCCAGAGGAGGTTTTCCCATGCTTAGCCAAGAGGCACTCACAAAGACCGAGGAGCCCTGGTGAGATCTGTCCAAAGGAGGTCTTCCCAGGCCTACTTAGTAGGCACCCTCAAAGACTGAGGAGCCTAGGCGACATCTTGCCAGAGGAGGTCACCCCAGGACTATGTAGTTGCAATCTACAAAGTTCGCAGAGCCCAGGAGATGACTTTCCTGAGGAGGTCTTCCCAGGCCTACTCAGTTGGCACCCACAAACACCAAGGAGCCCAGGTGACGTCTTGCTAGAGCAGGTCTTCCCAGCCCCACACAGGAGACACCCACAAAGACTAAGGAGCCCCAACAAGTTCGTCCCAGATGAGATCATCCGAGGCCAGGGTGTGACAAATGCCCAAATACCTGGAAGCTCAAGAAAAGTCCTTCAGAAGGAATTGGACTCTGGCCTGGCCATGAGGCCCCAACCTACACCAAGTGTTCCGGGGGTCATTTCTGAAGAGCTTCAGCCACACATGGCCACTAGGCAACAGAAGTCAGAGAGAAGACCCGAGGAGGTCTTCTCTGGCATGGCACTATCGTGCTCAGAGATGGCAGTGAATCCAGGCAGTGTCTCCCAAGGACTGTCCACCAGCCTACCAAGAGACACCACGCTGTCCACCACAAGTCCACCCTGACCTGGGAACCACTGTGAGTTTCCTGCACAACTACAAAATTTCTTTATGGGTGCGAGGGATTTGGGGCCATGAGGAATAGTTTTCTTGTGGAGCAGTATATGCTGGGATGTTGTGTGTATAATGTCCTGTCAAATTTATGTCCAAGAGAGGGCTACCAGGTGAGGAGGTCCAGTGCTCAGCTTTAATGCACAGCTCCCAAGATTCACTTCCTCTCCTAGTGCAGGAGCATCATGCACCCAAGTATGCGTGGGATCTGGGTTACAAAAGGTCATCAGGGCCCTAAACATCCCAGAAGCTAGCAGGGCCTGATGCCTCCCGTGGGTGGATGGACATGCTGCACACTTAGCTGCACAGAGGACACGGTGCTCCGAGTAGGTCACTGGAGACTTTTGTGCTATTTTCTTGCACAAGACGTTGGGGCTGTAAAATGCCACAAGGGCCACATCAGTCATTGGGTAGCGGTGGGAATAGAAGAGGCTCCTGCTCATTTTTTGAGGAGAAATATAAGTGGACGTTGGTCTCCAGTGAGGCAGGGAGCCTGAGCATAATAGTGGTTTTCAGAGGTAAAGTTAGATTTCAGAAGAGAACTCTGGGAAACATTACTGATTCCAAGGTAATTTGTTAGCCAAGCACAGGAGTCGCCTGCCAGGTTACAGAGCATCAACCCATGATAACTGAGACAGTATCCCTTAGTAGAAAGGAGAAGCCACCCAACAGCTTGGACACCTCATTGCAGGATTGTGTAGACCGCATGCCCATGTCTTACTCTCAATGGAATCTTGCCTTCATGTCCTTCCTCACACAATTCCTCTCTGAACATCTCCCTGCTGGCCTCAAAGGAATAGTGACACCATGCTATTCTGCACTACTTTAAGTCCTGCACCTAGGTGTCCATGTGGCACTACCTTGACTCTCATTCTACACTTTCTCCAACTCTTACACCTCATGGGTTTTCCAGAGCTGTGTTCATCCAAAGCATCGGGATTTCTTCCTACTCTGTCACTTGCTGTCTCAAAGGCCAGTATCCAGGGTCCTACAGTTCAGGAGCTGGTTTTGTCTGACCCAAGTTACACTGGAGAAGGGAAATGGTGACCACGACCACCCAACTCATGCTCAGGGACCTGGACTCCATTCCTTCCTGGGAACATTTCCCTTTATACCCCAGTAGCATCTTGGTGGTCCTCATGTAAAGACCCACTTTCAAGGGATGAGCACCTGTCTTCTTTATTCTACCAAGCGATATTGTCCCAGTTAACATTGTTCGACCATCTTTAGGCAGGCAGTGGCCAATGAACTGTGCTTCGCTAAAGAACTGGCTTGGAATTGCTAAGGTTTCCCACAGTTCTGTTCTGAAATCTAACCTTACCTGTGAGAACCACTACTGTGCAGTGACTGTTCTGCCTCTCTGGAGGCAAAGGTTTCAAAGGAATTTGGGGATTGACCTAAGCCCTCCTACTGGCTTTCAGTTTGGCCACTGACTCCATGCCTTCCCTGTCTTTCACGTCAGATTGAAA
>NW_004525051.1:119431-122291 GCF_000260255.1 Octodon degus
CCTGGGACTGTCTCCGAGCCTCAGCCTCTGTGTGCTTCTCTGGGCAGAGCAGTGCTCCTAGGCCAAGCCCACAGGGACACTGAAGGAGGAAATGGTGTCTCCGAGTGCTCTCAGGTGCTGGCCTTGTCCCTGTTGTGAGGAGGAAGGTCTGCTGCGATGGCTGTGCTTCTTCTCACTAGTGATCCTGCAGCCCCTGCTAATCCTGAAGCTGGGAAAGCTATTCTGATTACTGTAAAGGAGAGTACAGAGTACTCTCTATAGGCTTTACATAGAGTCGGAGTCTCTGCTGGCTGGCAGAGGGACAAGGCTCACCCTGGTATCAAGGAACAGGCTGATGTGTGCCTTTCTCCAAGAGCAAGCATGAAGCCACACTATACGCAGACACTTATGCAGGACTGAGGGTGCTCTAGTGACCAAGAAGGAGCATCTGATGTGCTCCTGGGCTAATGTGGGAGTCAGGGACTGAATCCTAGTGGTAAAGAGTAGGTAAAGCCCTGAGAACGGGAGATGCCTCAGTCTTGGGAACTTCCTACAGCACAGAGAGCGGGAGGTTAGAGGAAAGAGATCCAGGCCAAGCAATAAGTCAAAGAATGGGGGAAGGTTGAGCAGGATACATGCGTACTTTCCTCACTTCTCAGTCATTTATTGAGCAGGTCCCCTTTGCCCATAAAGCCAGTGCCATGACAGACATGCCTCCCTTTTCACAAAGAGGGCACAAGTGGTGAGCAGGAGAAGGAAGATGGAGGGGCCACACTTTACTGAAGGGGAGGTGGTCACACCTTTCACCAAGGTCTCTTCTCTGTCATCCCTCAGGCGTGTCTGCTTCCTCTTTGAATCCCAGCTGGGGATAGACACCCAGGTGGACACCCCCAGCACTCTGCCCTCTGACACCTCTGTACACCCTCAACTGCACTGGAGAGCAAAGCTGAGCAGACTGGGTTAGGTGCCTGTGGGCATATTAGGAGGGTGGGGTTGAGCACATACTGAGGGTTCCCAGGTGTCCTGTTGAGAGACTTGGCAGTCGTCGGTTGGGTGCAGTCAGTGGCGACCTCTTGGGATGGGCTGGTGGACACGGCTCTCATGGAGGGTGCTAGGGCAGTCACTGATCCCCTCTCCTCTTCTAGCTGCAAGCCCAGCTGCAGCCCAGGGTCACGGCCCCCCTGCAGAGTGCACACCAGCACTGCATGCAGCTCCCTCACCAGCTCTAGCCCTAAAATGAGAGCCAGCTGCCGGAGCCACTTCTTCACCAGCTCTAGACCTGGAGCCCCTTGTGCTTCCGAAGCAGGTGTCACCTCCGGACTTCGGCCCATCTGCAGCTAGCTCCTGCCCCACACCCAACCCCTGCTCCTTGCCTCTTGCACCTAATGCTCACAGTTTAACTCCCAGTGTCCTGTAAGTATATAAATACATTGATTTTTAATGGAATTTCAGAAGTAGATTTTGAGGTATTCAGGTCAGTGACAACAAGCTGGGCAGCTTCCTGCCATCCAGTACCACACCTTTTCCTCAGTTCACCCCCACATGGGGTCCCTCATCAGTCCCTGTGCCCTGTTTATTTCCCTGGGATTTCCCTATTCTGGATTCTTTCACATCATTGCCATCAGATTTCTCACTGGCCACATCGTGTCAGAGCAGCCTGACTCATCTTAGCTTTGGTTAGAAAGGGAAGTGGTCTCCAGCGAGAGGTGAAGAGGAGAGTCCCATAACAAATGTGTCTGTACTAGGGGGCTTGGAACTAACTTAGCGTCCCTCACAGGAGGAGTAGAAACCACAAGGAAGTGGCTGATCATAGTTCAGGTGAACAGAAAACAAAGAATAAATGAAAATTTTACGAGGACAAACTTTGAGGGAAATGTGTTCCTTGGAACCCACTCCCACTGTGAGGATCCATACCCCAGGGTCACAGTGAACACTCAGGCATTGATTGTTTAGTGGGAATAAAAGACTCGCTCCTGCCATGTAAAAGATAAGCTGTGCTCCAGGGCCAAGGTGACCAATCTGCCATGACTCAGATGCACACGTTACTGACAGGTCATGTGTCCTTCTCAGATCAGTGTGTCCTAAGTCTGAGGCTATACAGACCTGGAAAGAATGTGGAGGCATCAGTCCTGGGAGGTGGCCTGGAGGACAAGGTCATGGATGCTCTTCACTCAGAGAGCTGTGTGGTGCCTTGTTGGACTTCCTCTTTCAGTTTGAGATAGTTGTGATTTCAGTTTGGGTTTTTTGGTCCTTCTGAGGCCGTGTTGCTCTGTTGTTCAGGCTGATCTTGAAGTCACTGTGTAGTCCAGGCTGGCCTCACACTCACAGTGATTCTCATGCCTCAGCCTCCTGATTCCTGGGCAAACCTTGTATGGCATACACCCCCTCACCAGTTCATAAGAATTTGAAACATAGATTACTTTATGCTGCACAGCTAATGGTGGAGATTCTTTTCACATTCACAGCTACACAACTTTGCAAGACTCAAGATGATTGTCCATATCATTGGTTGAAGTAGGAAGCAGTTGGAATATTCCAAAACACCCAGCTAGAGGAATCCAGTATGATGGCCTGACCTGCAGCTCTCAAGATCTACAGGAAAAAATGGGAATGTACCCACCACCACCGTAAAAATCAATCCCATAGAGGTGTGAGTACTGCTTGGAGGCAGCAGCTCATTTTTTGAATGACTCATCTAGGAGACACAGCTGTTCACATGCACTTGCTAATGAATCTATGTGTAAGGAGAGGGACAGCCTGAAGCAGGCAGAGGGGGAGGCTTGGAGGGATGCCTTAACCATTACTGCTGGCCAGCTCTGCTGCGAGGACTGCAGGCATTTTTGAATCTCCATTTAGTGAAATTCCAAGAGCATGATCATGT
>NW_004525051.1:122446-151847 GCF_000260255.1 Octodon degus
TTTTTGTTTTTTTTTTTTTTTTGCAGAACCAGGGATTGAACTCAGGCCCTTGTGCCTGCCAGCGAAGCACTTATTCCACTGAGCCATCTCCCTGGCCGCTGTCTTTTTGTCTTTTGAGACAGGGTTTTCCGATGCAGCACAGGTGTAAAGAATGGCTTCCTTTAGCTGCTTTCTAAATTCTGTCTTCCTCTCTTGTCAGTTTGACTAAAGTATTTGGGCACAGATAGCTTTCTCACAGATTTCCCTAGGAGTTTTCTCAAGGCTCTTAGATTTGGGTCGCTTGGGCCATTGTTCTTTCCCGGATTCCTTCTGCCCCTTCTCTCTTCTTCAGACTCACAGTGCCACTGAAAAGACAAAGAACTCCCTATCCTCACAGTGCTATTGGTACTAAGTGAGGTCAGATGGCCCTGGAAGGATCTTCTGGTCAGAATGTTTGGGTCATGGTGTGTAGAAAAGAAAGTAAAAGAGAATGGGATGGAGGAAACAAGGAGGGAAGAAAGAGAAGAGAAAGAAAGAAAAGAACACAGGTGAGATAAAAAAGATTTCCTTCTGTGTTCCCATGTCCCTCCTGAGGCTCCTGTTTGTCTCTATTTGCCTCAAAAGACAAACTAGGACTTCCCTGCTAGGAAAGGAGTGACTCTGCTACACATATTCCTGTGTCTGCATCAGAGTTCCTCCCTGCAGGCCTTGCCCATCATTTCTCCCACCCCTGGGGGCTGATCAGACCCCTAGTAGCCTGGTTGAGGGCAAGGTGAACGTTCTAGAAAGAGAAAGACAATTTTGAGAGTATAAAAGGTCCAGGGATCAGAGCTCTTGGTGGCCTAAGACCAAGGTGATGCAAACTTTCATTGGGCTGACAGTGGAAACCAAGAGAAATCTGGAAGGGTCATGGGTTAGAATGTTAAGTTGGTCATTTTATATAACCGTGTAGCTAGGAACATACTTCAATACTGGAGGTATTGAATTCAATACTGGAGGCTATGCCATCTTAGAAACATAGAAATGTTGAGTATAAACAAAAGAAAAGTTCACAAAATATCTTTTGGAAAATCAGAGGTTTGAATTAGTGCCTTTAGCAATACCACTCTGTATTCACATGTTGATATTTTCTCTTCCTCCAAAATCTTGAATCCTATTGTAGACCTTAAGCTCCCATTTCTGGTTCTAGTTTACTGCCCCCTCTCTTTCCCTGCCTCTCCTTCCTGCTTTCATATGTAAACAATAGTGGAATTCTCTCAGCATTCAGTTGTGACACCCAGTGCCTACCTTGGCACATGAGGAAATACACGGGGGACTGTTTGGGTTCTGTAGTAAGGAGCCACCAACCAGTTGGATTATCTGCAATAGAAATGTGTGTGACACCCTGGAAGCCATGAGTCTGAGGTCAGGTGTCAGCAGAGTAGAGTTGTGCCAGTGACACCTTTCTCATGGAGAGTGCAGTGTCCTCCTTGTATTGTCACATGGTGGTAAGAAGTTCATGGGGTCATTATTTTTTTTTCAAAGACATTGAAATCATTCAGGAGAACTCCACCTTCATGATCCAAAATTAGTTCCTACAGGCTTCACCTTTCTTAATACTGGGTTACAATTTCAATATATTTCTTTTGGGAAGTAGGAGCCCTCAATCTATTGCAACGTCTCTAGAAAGAGACACTGTAAAATGACAAGACTTTGTAAAATAACCTTGAGCTTGACTGATTTCATTGTTAGAGATACAACTTTCCCTGAGATAAAGAGGCTGTAGAGGGAACTACAGTCCTTTTCTTCCCAAGCAAAAATCTAGATGCTTGTGTCTTAGAAGAAACTGGATTTCATAAAGTGTTAGCTTATCTAATCAGTGCGATGACTGGGCAAATGACTACTTATGTTCAAATTCATTCTACCTTATGAGGAAAGAAAAAAACCCGTGCATTTGCACGAACTGAATTTAAGATCCTGTAAGCTGCTCTAGAATAGGCAGCATCCAAGTGGCAACAGGAGTTGAGTGATTTGACACTCATCCCCAACTTGTAGACAACTAGATTTCAACAAAAGCAGTTGAATAAAGGAATGAAAATGGTTGCAATGAATGGTATTCGAAACAGAGGGAAGGAGACAGAGGAGTAGAGAAAAAAATGGAGACCCAAGGCTTGCAGGTCTCAGAGACCAGAGCACTACTTGTGTATTGTTCTTTGTATTTTTTGGTGCAGAACTGGGGATAGAACTCAGGCCCCTGTTGTACAGCTGATAGCATCTGTCGTCCAGAAGTCTAAATGCTCCTGCCCAGAGTCACCAAGGAGAACACATGCAATCAGGCACTGCATGCAAGGTCGAGGCTTTGCTCATATACAGCATACCAGCACTCACAGGAGGCAGTAGACAGAGGTCCCTCAGACCATCAGGCCCTTCCTGGCAGACCCTGCAGGACCACTGGGCTCCATAAACCCATCTGGGACACACACAGTGTGAAGACCAGGGTCCAGGGAGGAAAAGCTCCAGCAGAACAAAAGAACAAAAACTCCCAGGTTAGAGAGATTTCAATCTACAACCTTCTATCTGCAAAGAGGGCAACAGGGCAGAAGGGAATGGCAAGGGAGAGGTGCTCATGGCACTGCAGGTGGGAAGCAGAGTGTTCAAGGGAGGAGGGAGGCACACAGAACCCTCTAGGCCATGCCTCAGCGGTCCACCTCTTCCAAATACCGCATTTAGGTATCAACTCATTGGTGGACTCATCTACAGTGGAGTCCATCATCTCCCCGATCCCAAAACCCCACCTGGGAGCACATGAGACTCGAGGGACATCCAGATAGAAATCATCACACCTAGCCTGACACAGGGAATAATGGTGTGATGAAAGGTGATCTATGTAGCACCAGCTTCCTGGTCTCCTGTATTCCTTGGTGAGGAAGTAATCCAGAACCAAAACTTTTCTTAATGTCTCCAGCAGGGTTATAAAGAGGAGACACTCATCCTTACCTTTCCTAAGTTGTTTTTGACTGCGTCTCGTAGTCTTGTATCAACTACGTGTACTCAGTAGCCTAATGGGATTACTTTCATCCACCATAAAAGTAGGGTTAACAGTGTAGCTCAGTGGCAGAGTTCAGCATTTGCCAGCCCATGGATTCAAACCACCTCACGCACAGACACATACACGTAGGTTCCCACAGAACCCAATCCCACCACACTGTGGCTATATCTCAAAATCATAGTGGTGGACAAGGACTAAAGCCAGCTTCGCTGGGCAGGGAAGGTATAGTCATTGTGTGGTTATCAGGAAGTGAAACACAACAACTGGAGCATTACTAGATAAACTTTGAGCAGGGGCTGGGGAGATGGCTCAGTATAATAAGCGATAGCTTGGCAAGTGCAAGGGCCTCAGTTCAATCCCTGGTTTCACCAAAAAAAAAAAAATGGTTGGGAATTGGAGCAATGCCTGAAAGAGCCAAGCTGATACACTTTTTCCACTTTATCTATGTACTAATGATATTTGTAAAAATGAAGGAGTTCCGGCATTCCAAGTCCCTGAAAGTTCTTTTCAGCTCAAGCTAGCAAAGTGTGCAGTGTCCCCAGAAGCAGTGGTGAGCACTGGAAGCAGAGGAGGCAGCTTAAACTGTGTCCCCAGTGGGACCCAGTTGTCTGTGAGCTTGACTAAGCCTTGAGGGTTCTGGGTGTAGGGTCGGGAATTTGTTGGGTGCGCTAGATCAGGACTCTGGGAGAAGACAGCAAAGAGCTAGTACAAGTTTGGGAGGGGGGAGCAAAAGGCAGGCCCAGGGAAAGCTAGGGCCTTTGCCATGACTCCTTTTGAGCCCAGGATGTTGAGGCCAGAGTACTAACAGAGTACTAACCAGTATAGGATCATGGTGAGCCATGAGCCAGCTCTCCTTGCTACCTGAGCCTGCTTGCCTTGGCATCAGCATGATGAACCCCACACTGCTCTGCCTGCCTCTCGCTCCCTGTGCTCAGACCCTGGACCTGGGCAGTGCCGCATTGTCCAACACAGTGAGCTCCCGTGCTCCCTTGGCCTCCTTCCAAGCCACAGGACCAAACTTTGCATGTCTTTGTATCTGGGGGTGGGGCTGGGGCCGCTCTGCTCAGGCTGCAGCTGGCAAGAGTACTTGGAGCACTCAGGAGTCTGGTAGCCTTGGGTCAGGGTGCAAAGCACAGGCAAATGCAGGGCATGTGGTCCTCTGGGTGCCCAAGAGGTCGTGACGCTTGCAAGATGGAGGCAGCAACATTGGTGGGAGTCAAAACCCAGTGTTCCCTCACCCTTTGTCCTCAAGGCTAGAAAGCCACCTGTACACTGGGAGGCTCCACCAGGCCCTGACTAGGTGCCTTTTTCCTGGAGAGTTAGAGATAGGCTAGGTGGGAGCAGAACTCTGGGGCACTAGCAGTTAAGGTCTGCACTGCTCCTTGTGAGGTTGAGGGTTCTAGGCCCAGTTGGGCAGGAGCTTGTCAGAGTGGACAGGGGCATTGGCTTCTCTTTTTTGTTTGCTGGCTATTGCTCTATAGTGCGTCCAGTGCTTTCTCCTTTAGAACGCAGGGTGGGCAGATTTGCTTGAGCTTCCTCCTTTTCACCCACAAATGCTGGTCATTCTCAGCTGGGAGCGGTAATGACTGCATATTTCTGCCTTTTCACTCTAGCCATCTCTCCCACCACCAGAGCTCGTCCCGGGAACTCCCCCTGCCTCGGTCTCCAGGGACTCTAGGCTTCAAGTACCCAAAGCAGAGATCTTGGGTCCCTTCCTGGTACTGATGCGGGAACCTGTGGGAGGCAGGGAGCCCGGCCAATGCAAGGACTTACCCTGTTGGAGTTTATTCTCTCTGGCGCTGATCTTCCTGACTGCCGCATTGCTGCTATGGGAGAACAGAGAGAAGACGGTGGATTCAGGTATCCTGTCAGATGCTTTTTCTTGGAGGGTAAGGGAGGAGGAAGGGACCTTCAGGCAGAAAAGAATAGCTCGGATTTCTGCCACTGCTCTCTGCCAGAAGCTGAAGGGATCTGTGTGAGCTCTTAGCTTGACTCCACTGGGAGGTAGGACGCTTCCCACTCCTTGGTGTCTGTCCAACTCAGGGACAGGCCTGTTCCCTGCTCTTCCTGGCACCACGTGCATTTCCTAGGCCCAGCTGGGCTGTTCAGGACAGGAGAAGGGACATTGGAAGGAAAGGCCCGCTGGGCATGACCCATACCTGCTTAGGTTCTTGTGGTGAGCAGCTCAGGTGCCAGCTGCTTCAAGTCTTCCAATAATTTTGAGTGTTCTTGTTAATGACCTACTGACTGGATAGGCTCCAGGGAAGACTGCTGGAGGGACATCCTGGCTTTGTGCCAGCAGATTATGGAGGAGGGGAGAAGGCTTTGATCCCAGTCCTTTGTTCTTCACTTCAGGAACTGCATTGTGTCTTTGTTGAATACACACAGTGGAGTGTACTTTCTCCTTGCCTTAGAACTGCAAGAACCGACTGCTGATACCTGTGCTGTTCTTTCTCAGTCTGCTTCTCCCAAGGCTCTGTCATGGGAGACAACTCTCTAGAGCCCGCCCAAGATAACACATCTTATGCACACAGGGCCCCGTGCAGCACTCCTCTTGCTCTCCTCATCCAAGTCCATGAGGAAAGTGGAACTCACGCACTTAGACACACTGTATCCCCATTTCTGACACATCGGCCCCATTCCTGCTCCCATATGGATGCATGTCCACATGTCTGGGTTTGTCTGTTTATCGCTCCCTTGAATTCCACACAGTTTTAGTTTTTCTTTTTTTATCATGGATTTGTGCTTGTCAGGCAGGCACTGTGCCACTGAACTATATCCCCAGCCCCATCCAATCTTACTGCCTTTGTCTCCTCTCTTCAGCTTTCTGGGTTTAGCTGTTGTCTGCCTGTGGAGACCCATAGGCCCAGGCACTAGTACATGCAGGCTTCAAAGGTCCTTACACTCCATGATGCTTTATAGACTTTACGAGACTCCAGACAGATACCTGCTTCTAAATTAGCTCTCAGAATACACATCCCAGCACATGCAGCCTTTGCAGAACTTTTCCCACTTCCCATGATTGGAATGACTCTGATAGATTGATGTCTGATGATGGCCCAAGTTCTCAATCTCACTCAGAATCCTACAGGGAAATTCCTCTCTCCACTGTCACTATGGGGCACTTGCGAGAGCCTCAGCCTTGCTGGAGGGGAGCTGGTGCAGGTGAGCAAGCCCAAGGCATGTGTGCTGTGAAAGCCCACCTCTGAGGGCTTGACAGGTGTCAGGCTGCCTCGTCAGGATACAAGAGGTCTGTATCTCCCCCGGTCCTTGGGTGGCAGGGCCAGAGGGGCCGAGCACTGAGCCAGGCCAGTGAAACATGACAGAAAAGTAGGAACTGATGATGTTGGATCAAGAGGTTTAGAAGGGAAGGTATTAGGTTGTATGTTCCTGGTGAGGCACCCTCACGCATCCCTGGGGTCTGTTCCTGACGCTGGGCATCGTCACAAACCCCTGGCCTCTGTGCTACTACCTCCCCACTCCAGTTTCTGGATCCAGCACAGTGGGACAAGGGTATTTGGTATTGGCAATTGCTTCAGATCTCTGGGCAGCGTGTTCCATGTTTGGCACCACCACTTAGGCTGCTGGTCCACAGATAAGCAGAGTTTGGTGTATCATCCTAGCCAGAGAGATGCTTTCCACAGAACTGTTCTACTTGGGCCTTCACTGGTACAGAGCCAGTGCCGTGGCTGGCTTCCTTAAAATCAAAGGAAACATTTGTGCCAAAATGCTGAAAAGTTCGTTAGACACATGTCAAAAGCATTCCTAAAATGTACATTGTCTGCAAATAAACAGCTCGGCAACCCCAAAACATATACAAATCCCACAGGCAAGAGAGACCTCACTATGCCCGATGCTGGTGTGTGCGGTGCATGAGATACTCTTGTCTCCTTCCTGGGACAAAAACCCCACACTGAAAATGAGGCAAAGAGAGGTTTGTTTAGCTCACGTTTACTTGAGGCTTCAAGACACTGGAGGAGAGGCTGGGCGCTGCCTTGTCCAGGATGACCTTCTCCACATTTCTGAGAAAGCACAGGCTTGCCAGTTTAACTGCTCTGCCCTCTGTGGCCCCGCCCCTCTGGCCCGCCCTCTGGGCCCACCCCTCTGGCACGCCCTCTGGGACTGCCCTCTGACTCCACCCCTCTGACTCCATCCCTCTGGCTCCACTCCCCTGGCCCTGCCTCTCTGGGCCCACCCCTCGGGCTCCACCCCTCTGGCCCCGCCCCTCTGGGCCCCACCACTCTGGCTCCACCCCTCAGGCCCGGCCCGTCTGGCCCCTCCCCTCAAGAGACTGGCTGCTTCTCTAGCCCAGTCTGCCCCATAAATTACACGAGGCATTGGGGTGACAACTAAACAAACCATCACAAGAGGGGACACACCTCAGAGTAGCTCAGAATTCCTAGTAAGAGAAACAAGGTGAGGTTGTAGTCTTCTGCAGTGAAACTAGGTTGGAGTGAGAAACCCCCTGGGCCTTTGGGAGACTTTGGATGGGTCACTGGAGGCTCCCCTGCTTCCTTTTCCACGTGGCACAGGGAGCCAGGAGGAGAGCTTCCTGTGTGGCCCGTGCCAAGGAGAAGCGTGAGCCGCAGTTCAAACAGTGGACCCAAGGCCTCCCCGCTCCATAGGGGAAGCTCTGTCAGTGCTGGCTGTGGTAGTCACATCAGCAGCATCATCAGCATCCTGGTAGTGATGATGTCATCAGCATCAGCATCAGCTGTGCACACAGCTGTATATTATCTTGGGCTTTGAAGGAATATAAGTCATTGAAACATTTTCTAATTTCTGAACATGAATTTATTCCCAATATTTTTTGACCCTTCCTTTCTTCCTTCTTTTCTTCCTTCCATTCTTCCATCCTTCCTACCTTCTTTCTTTTCCATTTTTTCTGTTGTCTTTAACACTGTTTCTTTCCATAGTAGTAGGGATTAAACACTGGGCATGTACTTGCCAGGCAGGTCCTCGAGCACTGACTCCGCTCTCAGCCATGATGCAGGATTTATTGCTGTTGAGTAAACTTGTGTATCCATGATGCTCATCTGTCACATCCTTCCTATTTCTTTGAGCAAAAATTTGGCAAATGCCATGGGACAATGTTTATTTACACATGTCTCAGTTAAGTTCTCACTTCGGGAACAAAATATCCAACACCACAATAAAAGAAGAAAAGATTATTTAGCTCCCAGTTAGTGCAGGTTTGAGTCCCTACTCAGCAGGCTCCAAAGCAGAGGGGCACATGGCCGAGGGCACCGATCATGGACGTGAAAAGCAGCAAATAATAAAGGGAGGAGTTAGCAGGAATATAATGACTTATATTCCTTCAAAGCCCAAGATAATATACAGTTGTGTGCACAGCTGATGCTGATGCTGATGACATCATCACTACCAGGATGCTGACGATGCTGCTGATGTGACTACCATGGCCAGTTAGTATCTGGGGTAGTTAGCGGGCCTCTCTGATTTCCTTCTGTTGTCTCAGGCTATCCACCCCAGAGCAGTGTACCACTCACTCCCATAATCCAGCATTGGATCATGAATTAGTCACCAAATCTAGAAGCTGCCCCCAGATCCAGGATATGGCTCAGTGGAATAAGTGCTTCCCTGGCAAGCACAAGGGCCTGAATTCAATGCCTGTTTCCACCAAAAAAAAAAAAAGCAATAGAAGCTGCCCCCATGCCTGCATGAGGCTTAGGGGGAATAACCAGGCACAGAACAACAAGTTTGCTAATTTCTTCCTAAGTTCTCTATGAAGAAAGGACCATACAAGTCATATTTTTAATATTTTTAAGCATGTTTCTTTCCTATACACTCTTGGCAACACTGTAGAGTACTTTATAACCCCAAGCCCTTTGAAAATTAAGAATTTTGAATTGATTCAGCACACTGAGGTAGCCATCACAGCAGAAACTCATGGAAGAGGTGTTCCCGAACTGCTTTAGAAAGTGACAAGAACAGACTGGGTGCAGTGGTCCATCTGTCAGGTGGCTGAGGCAAGAGGATCAATGCCAGCCTGGGCTATGATAAAGTTATTTCAAAGCCAGCCTGAACATATAGTTAGATCCTGTATCAAAAGACAAAAGTTAAAAAAAGAGAATAAAAAAAGAAAAAATATATAAGAAGAAAAAATTGTCAACAACGTGATACATGTATTTGAAGAACAAGAAGCAGTTAAAGGGGGATTAAAGGCAACATGACTTTCCCTATAGTAATTTTTTCAAGAGTGAAACTGTGAAAACCTGGGATTTCCTTTACTGGGAAGTTTTAAATTATATCTGCAGTTTCATTGATGGGTATTAATATATTTGGAATTTTAAAATTTCTTGGTCCAGCTTTGGTAATTCATATGGATCTAGAAATCTGTCTACTTTTTCTGCATTCCGTCTTATCAGAATACAGGTTCTGAAGATGGTTGATGAGGACTCATGAAGCAACTATGACATCATTCGAACCACAATTGTTGGCCAATGGTTGTGTTTTACTCGATCCTAAACATACCAGGTATACTTTCCTACAAAAAATAATAAGCACAAAATACCATGGAGAATTTTTCCTAAAAATTAGAGCTAAATGTTCAATTTCACAGACAAAGGAGAATTTATATCTCCCTAAAAAACACTGCAAAGAATCCTGGAGCAGACTTGTGTGCAGACAGCTTAGACATCATGAGAACCTCCTAAAAAGACAAAGAGACCAGCAAAATGTCACATATGTGCGACCAGAAGAGTCAGGAAACCAAAACACACGTGAGCAGTGTAACTGATCTTGTATGTGGAATGTGCAATTTTCATGTGTGAAAAGTCTCTTGCATATAATCGTTCAAGTACAGATCATTTTTGTGGTAGAGTTTTACTTGTATATTCACTGTAGTCTACATAGTTTTTTGACGGAAACCACTATGAAGCAGCTCCGAGCAGGATGTAAGTGCCCAATCAACTTTTCATGCCTACTTGTCAGTCTGTCCACGCCAAGGCCCCTGGTCTGGAGACGGGCAGGGAACTCATAGTAAGTGAACCTCTGTGAGACACTGATCCCATCTGAGGCCTGCAGTGGTGGGTGAAGCCTTGAAGCCTCCCAGGAGAAGACAGGGCCACAGCTAAGGATGCCTGCTCCAAGCTCCATTATCTAGACAAGGACTGTAGCTGCAGACATCTCACTCCTGTGAGGAAGACCTTCCAGGAGGTAACATAGTTCTTCTAAGTGGACATGATGGATTAATGGAGAAGTCCATGAATGGTCCTGCTCAGATGCCCACCCTCTTCAGTATTCTCCTCCTTTTATAATTAAATAGATATTGGCCACCCAGAGGATGTCTTTGTCTTAACTTGTGCAAAATCCTCAAATCTGTGAAAGGGATTTCATCATCCTGGAGCCTTAAAATCATGCTCCTTATTATTTATTTGTTTGTATTTAGTACAGGCTCTACCAGGCTTACAGGGTCTCAGGACGTAGATCTGTCTCATAGTGATCAGCCCCTGTTCAGCCTCCCAAAAGCTGGGATTACAGGTGCGTGCCACGTCCCAGTCTCAATGGCATCTCAGCCAGCCCCAGGAGGCGGGTCACATAGCACACATCGAACCTGGCTGCTGCACTCTGCCTAAGCAGGCTCTTTAGTCTGCTGAGTTATCTAGCTGGCCTTTAACTCTTTTATTTAAGTCTTCTCCCATGACTTGGGAGGTCGTGGGCTTAATCAGCACACAATAAGGGATACTGATCATGTGTTTATTGATTTGCTTTTATTTTTGAGAAATGGTCTGACTGTAGTGCAAGGCATTCTTGAGTTCAAGGCGATCCCCCTGCCTCTGCCTCTGACTTGTGGGATTACAGGTGTGCACCCCCTTGTCTACTGCACATACAGATTTATATGTATATTTTAGATTTATTAAGTATACCCTTGATCTAGGAGACATTGTTTTCCTGAAGGTATAGCATATTTTATTGATATTTCATTTCCCTGCGAAGTGCACACGGTACAGTGGGAGCCTCCTGAGAAAACAGGAAGAGAAGAGATGATTGGTATGACCTACCCTAAAGAGAGGAAAGCCAATAATACATGCTGTCAGTGTAAGGTAAGCCTGCGCATGGAACGTGCTGTTGTCATGAGAGGCAAACACTGCATCAGTGATAACGTTTTCAATTTTGATTCTATTTCATTTAGAATTCTTGTTTAGATTTTATAGGCAAGTAAATGAATGATAATGAAAATAATGTTTCATGTCAACATTATATATATTAAAATTTGACCTTATGTCATTTCGTTTTCTTCATAAGTATACATTGTTTAATACAATATATAAAATTTATAAATAGAAATACCCCTAAAAGCAAAAGTATTCATAGACTCTCCATGATGAACCATTAAAATAAATTTACCATGCTCTTCCTCCCATGTGGATGTGAAGTGACCTGGAAAGTGGATCTTCAAGGTGAAAGTGGAACATTTAGCTCTTTTAAGAGCTTTACAGGAAAGGAGGAGAAAGAAAAAAAGAAAAAGGAAAGAAAACAGAAATAGCCTAGCAATTGAAATAGCTTCTACCTTGCTGTGTAGTGCTCAGGGTTCAAGGAACTCATGGGAAACAGTCCCATGAGCAGTGAAACTAGCGCTTCACTGTAATGCTCAGCTTTTAGGGCTGTGAGCTCACTTGCTTGGGCCAGCAGTCCGACTCTTTCTTTCTATGAGCATCTCCGATTGTGGCACTGGTGGCTTTATTTATTTATTTATTTATTTTTTTACATTTTTCAGTTGCTTCTTTCCAGGAGGAAAAGCACAGACTCTGGGACAGTCTTGCTAGCAGGAGGTCTGTCTACAGAGCCCTGTCATGTGAGCACCATGTGGTATGTCCAGTCGCTTCCTGTGATAAGCAGAATACTCCACTGAGACACAAAATGAAAAAAGCAAAAAATCATCCTTCTCAACAACATGTGTTTAGGAAAATACCTTTCAAAAAAACCAACATACATAAATAAAACCTACAGAGTATGTAGTAAAACATTTTAACTTAATAAGTACTTACTTACCTCTTGCCTTCCACACACCAGGCTTAGAACACAATGAAACTGAAAAAAACTAAACTACCAAATTAAGGTACCATGAATCTCATATTAAACCGGATCACAGGGGAAAGTGCAAACGCAGTCCCCCACTACCACAAATTCTGCAGTCGAGTTTCCAACATTTGGGGAAATCACAGGGGTCAGCACATCCGGAGTGCAATGGATAAGCATCGCCCTGGGAAAACCACCTTCGTGATCATGGTGTCTCCCCTGCCAGGTAAGTATGACTGCTGCTGCGTCCTCCCCCACCAAGCTTCCTGCGTGCCTCACTCTGCACTCAGGCTCATTTGCCTTCATGCACTCTCGGGTCCTCCTAGCCCGTCCACGCAGCAGATGCGCTGGGCTGCCAAAAACCGCCCTAAGCTGTCTCCCTGGTCACAGGAAAATCATGAGGTTTCAACACCAGGGCTCCAACCAGCAGCCCCAGCACTGCCTTATCTGCATAGGACACGCCCTCCAGTGATGTCACAGGACGCCCTTCCCTCAAGCCAACACCCGTCCCCCTTCCAGCTTCCAAGCCATCTACACCGCCCCCCCCCCCCCTGCTGGGGCATTGGCAGGGCAGTGATGTTGTCTCTCTCATTTCCTCTTGTTCCCTCAACCAAATGGGGACAGGGTGTGGAGATCCCAGCCTGGCCTCCCAGAGCTGCGGAGGTCCCCACCCACACTGTGTCAGGCGGAGGGCTCCTGGGGCACCTCCTGACACCTGGGTGCCCTTCTGCAGGTAAAGGCTGTCACTGCGGGGAGCAGAGCCTTTGAGATTGCAGAGGAAGCTGGCCCTGCTCAGACGCGCTGATCTGTGCGATGTAGTGGTCCAGTTCGAATGCGAAGCTGTCCAAGATCCAAAAGAAACCTGGGCGTCCTTAGGGAGCTAGAGCCTGTGCTCAGGGGCCTGCGTCCTACCACTTACTGGTCTTTTAGAGTCAGCCAGTCCTCCGCAACTGGACACCCTTCATCACAGCAAAGGTCAGAAATCTCCGCTCAGCTGCTGCTTCCAGGTTTCATTTCCTTGTCCAGGAGCTTGTCCTGAAAAGCTCGAGTCTGCTCAATGTTTGCTTTTCCTTGTTGATGGCTTTTGGCACAGATGCCTCACATGTGACAGGAGGACGAGTGACAGAAAAACATTGTCTTCCTTCTCCTGCAGGTAGAAATGTTTCCCACCATACAACTATGAAGATGTTATCAGGGCAACATTTCTTTATGCATTTAGTACAGAGTCTCACTACGCACATAGAACTTGAAGTGATTCTCCTGATTTCAGCCTCCCAAGCACTGGGATTGCAGGTACTTGCTACCACGCCCAGTCTTACCAGTGCTGTATAGAAGCCCGACATCCATCAGTTTTTCCCTTGGCATGACCTGAAGCACCCAGATCTTCCAAGAGGGAATGAATTCTGTTGCTCTTTCTCTGAGGTTCCTTAAACCTGCTGTAGACTGAGAGTGTTTCGAGGGTCTCCCAGCCTTAGAAAGCACTGCTAGGGCGAGAGGATTAATTCACTGCCCTAAGAGGGTCCTCAGCCACTGAACTCACTGAATTAGAACTGGTTTTTGTCACGTTCTTCCTTGTGCGACTTTGTCCCAGAATATTAGCACTCCTGCTCAGTGAACCCCTGCCAGGTGCCAGGCAGTGCCCATGAGGTGCACCTGTGCTCACCTGTTGTCACTGTCGTGACAACACCCTGCTTAGGAGGAACCACTGCTCACCCTCATCCCTGCGATGGGCTTGGAAGGTCCAGCAGGACTCAGAGCCTGAGGAAGCCTGGCTCCAAAATCATGCTCACAACCACTGGTCCTACCTCATAAAAGAGAACCATGAATGGTACAAATCTTGAGTTGAAATGTAACTGCATATTGGAGATGAAAAACAGCAAATCAGGAACTGCAGACAGACCTAAAGCTGTCCCCAGTAGCCTTGCATCTGTCTGGCTCCCCATTATCCTCATCCCAGTGTGGTGGATTTCTAACTGGTGGTCAACTTGTTACACCCAGCTGAACTGAACTAACATGGTGCTGGGTGTGGGAGGCCCACGCGAGGGTTGTTTCCAGCAGCATAAGAGGCAGAACTGGAGAAGCTTTTGAGAGGCTGTCAGGGATGCTGTTTGGAGAAGCTGTTGGAGTGGCTGGTTCTCCTTGCTGACCTTGTAATCTGGCTTTCCCAGTGAACTTGCAGTTTTTCTTGGAGGAGGAGCTGGGACCTCATTGTTACTGGGAACAACTACTTGTGGTCCTCCTCTTGAACATGACTTCCTAGCTCCGCAGGACAAGATGGTACACAGCTAAACCTCGTGGATTAGCTTGTCGTGTTGGCTTTCCTGATGGGAACTCAGCTTTTCTCATCACTGGAGGATCTTGGGACCTCACTGTTGCTGAGGATGGCTGTGTTACCTTTAGGGTACCTCTGGTGCTTACCTTAAACTTTACTTCATGCTCCAATTGAGACCCCTCAGCCTGTTAGCACAGATCCTTCATCCTGCTGGCATAGACCTTCTGGCTTCCACCACTGACCTTTGAGCCTTTCCAGTACAGATACGTGAAGCAGCCCTGCATGAGACTTTGTTGTGGGCTCTAGGCCTCCAGTTGGACTTGTAGGAGGCATTGTTATGAACTCTCAGTTTTCATCTGGACTCATGCAGGATATTAGGATCCAGGCCCTCGGTTGGATTCTTGGGTCTTTTATGTGTGGAAAAGATTTCCTGCACTTGTCTATGATTCTTTGGGTGATTCGTTGTAAAATAATATTACCCAATGTGTCCTGTAGTGCACTGTTTCCCTTGCAAAACCCCAAAGCATGACACCCAGCTACTGCTCTCCAGAAAGCTTCCAGTGAAAAAAGATTCTGTCCACAAGTGTGTGTTTCCCTCCCCTCTGCCTTTTTTTCTTACTTTCTGGATACCCCTTCCCTATCTATTCAGTTCTTGTTATCAATCATTATTTAAATTAAAAGTAGGAAAACTCTGTGAAGAAGAAGATAACTAACTGCTCATCTACATTTCCATCCCTGGATTTAGCAAATACTAACATCTTTATAACAACTGTATTCCAATCTGCTTTAAGTTATGCCATCTTTTACAAAACTATGCACGCTTATTAAACACAATTCAAGCAATGCAGGAATATGTACATATTTTGAACATGACAGATTGATAGTTAAACACGGATGGAGTCATCTTCAGGAATGTGTTTCCCTTGCTGTGGACTGCAGCACATTAGGCAAAGACTTCCCCGAGCCATATCCCCAGCACTAAATAGGGTTACTAAAAACTTAAACTGTTGGGTCTGGAAAATCACTCAGTGGCATCAGCGCCTGTCTGGAAGCACAACATCTTGAGTTCAGCGCCCAGGACCTAAGACAAAGCCCAACACTATGCCCTCCTTTTTGTTTTTAAAAACAGGAGCAAATTATGCATGAAAAAGATAAAAACTTAATGAAGGAATGACTAGGCTTTCCACTAAGGGAATTCTTATACAGTGTCTCTCAGACTAAACATATTCATGAATTCCATTAAAGTTAGGAATCTCTATACAAGCCCTTACCCAATGGCAGGTATACTCAGTGATGTGCACTCAGCACTTTGTTACATGAGAGTCTCCCTACTTCCCCAGGCTGCCTTGCTATCCTCCTGCCTCAGCCTATGAGGAGCTGAGAATTCAGGCCCGGGCCGCAGTCCCTCCCGGGGAAGGCACTGAAGGGGGACTTTCCTCATGTTTGCACACTTTGTATTTCAGGAAGACCTCCTCCTCCCACAGCTTAGAAACAGAGGTTCTTCGTGGACCTCGATCAGGCCCCAGGACGAAGGGCATGCACCTCAGCATCCTGAACCCTGGCAGGGCATGTGTGCCTTGTACTTCGTTTTCTCTGACTGATATTTGTCCTGTACCAGCTCTACTAGGATATTTATTCCATGGTTGCTTGGTCTGGAAGACCACGGTGTGCCATCCCTGACATAGCCACGAGGTGGCGCCCTACTCCTTCATCATCTTGCCCCTTCCCTCTGCCCAGGACAGCAGGATCAGAAGTGAGGTCAGGTTAGCAAGCAGCCCTAGGAGAGGGTGCAAGGTGCTTACACCTGCCACGACCATAGTTCACACGGTCTCTGCCCTAGAGTTCACCTCTCAGGTGTTGTCACGTGGGGAAAAGTAAATTGCTTCTGACAGTCAGGACAACTCCAGGCCCGGGGAGTGTCTGTGACCTGAGGTCTGCACTGCTTCCCCTGGGGTGTGCATCACCAAGTGGGGGCCCGGAGCCCAGTGTGCAGAAAGTGACCTTGTGACTTGGTGTGCAAGTAATTTCAAGGCTGACCTAGGAGCGTGGTTCTGCTGCAGTAGGAAGGTCCAGATTTTCAAGCAGCCACAGGCTCTAAAGTGTCGGCCTTTGCCCTTGTGCTGGATGAAACACAAGCTCATGATGGGTCACTGGGATGAACACAGTCCAGCAGGACAAGGGACAGCGGCAGGAACCCAAGGCTCTGCCACAAGAGAGGCTAGGCAGCGGTCAGGACAGGGCTTGCAGGAGAGGACGTAACTGAATTGTCCTTCCCCCATGCCAGCGTCCTTCCGTCTCTTAGTTGCTGAGGAAATTGTTCCTGTTACAGGGCCTGTCATTTCTGTCTCCTAGAGAAACAAAGATAACATTAGAGGAGTGCCTTCACTCTTCTAGGCAGAATTATTTTCTCTCTGTTTCTTAAAATTTTATTTAATTTTTGTGATACTGGGGATCAATCTCTAGACCTTGTGCTTGCCACACAAGCACTTATGCCACTGAGGTATATCCCTGTCCCTCCTTCTTTTGAGAGACCATCTCAAGATTTATTATGAAATCTTTATTAAAACCATTTAAGATCTGGCCAGATAGCTCAGTGAACTAAAGAGCCTGCTTCTGCAGAGTGCAACGGCAGAGGTGCAATCCCCTGGCGTGCTATGCCGCACAAGACTGCCTTTTCCAGAGCACCTGCACCAAATTCCGACCAGATTGTGGAGCACCTCCAGCTTGCACCGCTTCTCTGAACCCAATCTATTAGTCCACAGTGTTTAATAATAGTAAACTAGCACCTAGACGTATACCAGGAAATTGGGGAGCTTCCACAAATCGCAAATGAAAAGCAAGACTCTTGTGAAAGTAATTCCACACAAGAACTCATTAGTGTGGCATGGTGGCGCACACCTGGAATCCCAGCCCTCTGGAGGTTGAGGCAGGAGGAGAGTTGTGAGTTCAAGACCAGCAAGGGCTACAAAGTGAGCTCAAGTCCAGCCTGAACTGCATAGTGAGACCCTGCGTCAAAAAGACAAAACAGTAAAAAAATAAATTGCAGCACTTAAAAGTTAGAAATGATACAGTAACTATGTGGATCTAGCTATAGAGCATAATCTTTGTGTGGGGGTAGATTTATTAAAAATATCTGTTCATGTGAGTGCTAAGAAAATGCAATGATAAGCTATAGAAATAGGCATTGCAAGAGTGATGAGCTAAGAGACAGGGTAGGAACTGACTAGAGGGGGCTTTTTCTCAGTTGATGGCTATTATCTATAAGCTTTGTGTTGAGTATATTTGGTTTAAAACTCAAACTTCACTAACATTTGTGAATTTTGTGTGAACTTCAGAGCAGTATTTGATTGTTCTGATAGGAATCCCTGGACTACAGACTGGACTATGGATGGATAAAAGCCAGTGTACAGCCTGACAGCTAGTTCTAAATTTATTGTACATTGATCAAATCTCATAAGAATAAAAAAAAAAAGATGTACAACTTGAAATATATGTACCAGGAAAATAGTTAGGATCCATTATTTCACTGGTAAAGGATCCATAAATACTGCCTTGGGAGGGTTGGGACGGGGCCCTTATCCTTGGGAATGTTTTTTGCTCAGCTGAGAACCAGCACAGCACAGCCTGACCTTTGCTGTGGCAGCCCCTCATTTTTAGATGGTGGTGGTTGGGTTCATTCTTTTTAATTAAAATTTTTTTTAAATTTATTTGGTGCAGGATCTTGCTATGCAGCTCAGACTCGTAGTGCTTCTCCTGCCTCCCCAGCGCTGGGATTACAAGCATGCACCACCATGCCCTGTCTCAGTGGCTGGCACGATGCACTCAGGGTTCCAGGGCCAGTGCGCCATGCTGTCCTGGTGATCAAACCCAGGTCCTTCAGCAAGCAAGGCTTACCTCTGATTTGCCAGGGCATCGTGGCCAGAAGGAAGAAAATCCCCATGAGTTGTTTTGGAAACCAAAAGTGGGAAGGGCAGCACCCCTCCTCAGAACATGTGCAGAAAGTGTCCCCATGTGATCAGACTCTCTCCCTGTCAGGAGACTCCTCCATAGATATTGTTACAGTGTGTAATG
Organism: Octodon degus; assembly: GCF_000260255.1. NCBI lineage: Eukaryota > Metazoa > Chordata > Mammalia > Rodentia > Octodontidae > Octodon > Octodon degus. Next base: position 140,836 of record NW_004525051.1, read on the forward strand.
GCCATTTTTCTGGCTGAGATGTTTAAGATGTGAGTGGGCTTGTACCCCTTCCACATGGAAAATGAGCAGTTCCTGAGGTTAAAAGGACACCGCAGGCCTCCACATGGGTGCCCCCACCCTGTGCCTCCTTACCGTGTCTGCACTAATAGCGAGTTATGGAACCCTAACGTATGGGCTGTGAGCGGAAAGCCTAGGAACTAAACAGCTTATTCAGCTTGGACAAAGGAATCCTCACAGCCAGTTCCACACTGTTGCCATGGCCGAGGTGGAAGACACAGAACAGCCTTGGTCTATGTAATAACCTAACCAAAGTGCTGCCTTCATGTTCCATATGCGCTGTTTTAGTGGGCCATGTCAATTGTTATAATGTGTGCCTATCTCTCAGAACTTCTGTTCCTGCAAGCCATTGCTGCAAGCCCTCGCCCCCACCCTTAAATTCTTAGAACTTCCTCAGACCTATCCATATCTAGTCTCAGCAGCTGCCACATCTTCCTGAACTCCCTGAGTTGTACCCCACCTACACTGTGGTTTTAAGCTTTATAAACCCCAGGCACCCTCCCTTCCATGCGCACTTAAGTACTTTGTGGTGGGTGTCACTGCTGGGTATCAGCTAAAATAAAGCACTTTTTAAACTTTTGAGCCTACCTCGTTTTTCAGTTACAACATTTGGGGGCTTGTACGGGATCCCCATGGGAACTCACCTCTCCCATTCAACATCTCAAGGTGCCAACAAGGTCAGATAACAGGCCTTTTCTGGGTTTAGTGGGCATGTTTGTTTCAGCAGCTGAACTCTGGGGAGGGGACGCCCTCCAGTTGGTGGAAGGGACGCCTTCCAATTTGGTTTCTCTTTGAGATTTGGTTTGGACTAGTCTGTTTTCTCTTGAGATTTGGTTTGGACTACTCTGTTTTTGGTTTTGTTTGGTCTATTTGTGTTAGTCTATGTTTCTTTGTCCATCCCCGACTCTCTGAGATTTTGTTTGGATCAATTTGTTCTCTCTTTGAGTTGCTGTTAGGGCATGCGCCCATTAGGTTCCTTAGGACAGATACGTCCCTTTGGTTTCCCAGGACCCCCCCCCCTTTTCCTTTATTAGGTCATTCAACCTACTGGAAGGAAGAAACTTTGCAATTGTGATTGTTTTATGTTTTGTCTCCTGTGTTACTGTTTTTCCTTTGTTTTTAACTGTGGGGCAATCATCATCTCTGTCAGTGTCCTTAACCCCCCTGACTGCAGTTCTCAATCATTTCAGTGATTTCAAGGAGTGAGCAAAGGGTTATGGAGAGCCAGTCTTTCCCAGGAAGCTGTGTACCTTTTGTGAATTTATGAATGGCCATCGTAAACTCCTTCCTGGCCACCGCAAGGATCTTTTGTCATCCCTACAGCCCAAGCAGTCCATCAGGTGGTTTTTGGATGCCCTACTTATCCAGACCAGATTGTCTATATCAGGTTTCGCTTGACCTTCTCTATGATCCTCCATCATGGCTAAAAATGTTCCTGAGGGCCACTGGACAACAACCCCAGAACCCTCCTCTCCTTGCTCCTCTAAAATCCCGCAAACTCTCAAAAAGGACTTCAGTTTTATCTTTCAACGAGGAAGATGCCCCTACTTCTCTGCCCCCCCATCGCCCCCTCCCTTCTGCTCCCCGTCCTGCACTCGACCTCCTAGCCCGATGTGAACTCGGAGCCACCAGCGACCCGAAAGTCCAGTCTCTCCTGACACCACTCAGTCCAGAGACCTTCCCTCAGATACTTTTCTTCCCTTATGGGAAGTCCCAAATCCAAGTAATCCTCAACAACTCATTTTTACCTTTATCCCCTTTACCTTTTCCGACCTCTACAACTGGAAGTACTAGAATCCTTCCTTTCCTAAGGATCCCCAAGGTTTGATTACTCTCCTTGAAACTATTTGTTATACCCATCGTCCCAATTGGGACGACTGTCAGCAGCTTCTTCAAACCCTCTTCACTTCGGAGGAATGCGAGTGCATTAGGGTGCTTGCACGAAAATCAATCAAGGGACTGGATGGAGTACCAACATCGGACCCAGTCTGTCCAGATCTCGTGTTCCCCTTGACACATCCAGACTGGGACCCCAACACGGTCCGAGGTAAGGAGGCTCTCGATTGGTATCACCAGGTTCTATTGAGCGCCCTTAAAGGCGCTGCCAGAAAACCCACTAATTTGTCCAAAGTATCTGAGGTTAAACAATTGGCCACCAAATCACCTGCAGGTTTTTTGGAAAGATTACAAGAGGCTGATCGTATTTATACCCCAATAGATCCAGAGGCATCAGAGAACGCAAGGGCTATTAATATAGCCTTTGTTGCCCAGTCGGCCCCAGACATAAAGCACAAATTACAGAAACTTGAGGGATTTGAGGGGATTCCCCTTAGTCAGTTAATGGAAATAGTGCAGAAGGTGTTTGATAATCGTGAAGACCCCAAGGATAAAAAGCTGACCAATATATTAGAGGTGCTAGCTGACAATATTGTTAAGTCTCCACCTCCTCTGGACAAGGATCAATGTTCCTATTGCAAGAAAAAGGACATTGGAGCAAGGACTGCCCCAAGCTAAAATAAAGGCTCCTGAAAAATGCTAAGACTTTGTTATCCCACAACTGAAGTGGTCAGGGCTCCCCTGGTCCCCCAGAGCCCCGGCTAACCCTAAATGTGGGGAACCAACCTGTTAACTTTCTGGTGGACTCAGGAGCATCACACTCTGTACTTACGCAACGCCTCGGAGCCCCCACTGGGAAGTCCATGAGAGTTTTGGGAGCCACTGGATCAGCCAAAACCTACCAAAAATTACAAGCCAAGCTTTCATGGCCGGGCCAGAAAGCCATCCAACATGAGTTCCTTTGGGTTCCGGAGTGCACTGATCCTCTCCTGGGTCGAGGCCTTCTACACTAATTAAAAGTCCATCTTAGCTTTGGACAAGAACAACCAGAGGTCCTCCTGGGGACAGATGGCCCCTCCCAAATTAAGATTTTGGTAACCTATCCTGAAGGACAAGGTTACTTCCTAGAGGAAAACCCTCAACTGCCTACAGTCTATAAACTCTTAACCCGATGACAGCAAGAAATTCCAGGGGTATGGGCAGAAACAATCCGCCTGGACTGGCTTTGAATCAGGTGCCGTTGGTGATTTAGCTTACTGCTCTGGCAAATCCCATTCATCTTAAACAGTGTCCCATAAGCCTGGCTGCTCGTCAAGGCATAGCAAAACGCATCCAAAGACTCTGGAGCCATGGCATATTGAGACCATGTGCATCTCCTTGGAATACACCCCTGCTGCCTGTCCAAAAGCCTGGAACACAAGATTATCAAACAGTTCAAGACCTGAGAGAAGTAAATAAATGGGTGGTCACTCTTCATCCTACCATGCCTAACCCCTACACTCTGCTGAGCCTCTTGAGCCCAGATCGAATCTGGTACTCGGTATTGGACTTAAAGGATGCCTTCTTCACTCTGCCCATTGCTCCGGTGAGTTAACCCATCTTTGCTTTTGAATGGACTGATCCTGTGACAGGGGTGTCTGAGCAGTTAACCTGGACCCGACTCCCACAAGGGATTAAAAATGCTCCCACACTCTTTGATGAGGCCTTGGCCCGTGATCTTCTGGGGTTTAGAGAAGAACACCCTGATGTGACAATTTTACAATATGTCGATGATATTTTGCTGGCAGCTCATTCATGTGAACATTGTGTAACCACAACATGAGATTTGCCACAGACCCTAGAGAAATTGGGCTATAAAGTGTCTGCTAAAAACCCCCAGCTATGCCAAAAACTTGTGATTTATTTGGGTTATCAAATTCATGAAGGAAAGAGAACTCTCTCTCCACAGCAAATACGAGCCATCATGCAGATTCCTGCTCCAGTTAATAAGAGACAAGTACGGGAATTTCTAGGGACTGTGGGATACTGTAGGTTTTGGATCATTAATTTTGCAGAGCTTGCGCAGCCCCTCTATGATTCTTTATGGGGAGCAACCCAAGACCCTCTAGAATGGGGCAAATCTCAAGAACAAGCATTCCAGCAGTTAAAACAGACCTTAACTGAAGCCCCCTTCTTAGCCCTGCCTAACCTACAAAAACCATTCTCCCTTTATGTAGATGAAAAAAGAGGTATAACAAAAGGAGTTCTGACCCAGTCTTTGGGGCTCTGGCAGAGACCCATCGCCTACCTCTCCAAGCAACTTGATATGGTGGTGACTGGGTGGCTACCTTGTTTGCAGATAATAGCGGCAGTGGCCCTGCTGGTAAAAGAGGCCCAAAAACTGACTTTTGGTCAAAGACTTGTAGTCATTTCCTCTCACTCATTGGAGACCTTCATCAAGGCAGCACCAGATAAATGGCTGTCCAACTCCTGCATTATGCATTATCAAGCCTTGCTTCTTGATCCTGCTACTATCACCTTTAGAGAGACCACAGCCTTAAACCCTTAAAAAAAAACAGCCTTAAAAAATGCTCCCACCTTGCTACTAGATGATGACTCCTCATTGCCATTGCACAACTACACTGAGGTTGTGGAATACCTCTCCGGCCTCCAACCAGGTTTAGCTGATAAACCACTGGTAGGAGCCCTCTCATACTTCTCAGATGGAAGCAGTTTCATCCACCAAGGTAAGTGGGTTGCAGGAGCCGCAGTGGCCTCAGATGTCCAGGTTCTTTGGAGTCAAGGACTGGAACCTGGAACCTCAGCCCAGTGAGCTGAATTCATCGCCCTCATTGAAGCCCTCAAATTATCTGAGGAAAAGGACATCAATATTTACACCGACAGCAGGTATGCATTTGCCACTGCTCATGTTCATGGTGCCATTTATCAGGAAAGAGGTTTATTAACCTCTGGAAGACATAACATTAAAAATGCTCCCCAGGAGAGTCACATGGAGAGAAAACATTCTCTCAGGCTTTCACAGAGAGCACATTGGCCAAGCAATGGCCGTGACTCATCCACATAGCTGACACTGACAGAGGTTCTACAAGTCTGAGGTACAGGATCTCAGGATAAATCCTGACTGACCTTATCAGACCCAAAAGCTAAAACTTGTTGCATAGGTCCTGCTTTACCTTTGTCTTAACCATCCAGAAGGAAAGTATAAAAATGAAATATAAGAAATAAAGCCATGCTGTTATGTTGAGCTGTGGGGGACTTTGGTCAACAATTTCTGACATTGCCAGTTAAGCGGAAGACCCAATGGGATACTGGACTCTTTTAGAATATTTTGCCGAGTTTACACACCTATAATATTCAAATAATGGAACTTAACAACAAAAAAAAAGGGTATACAGCTGAATGTCCATTTTGTATCTGTGTATTCAGGGTGGTTAGGATAGATATGTAGTTACATTCGGTTAATGAATAGAATTATTTGTTCTAATAGTGTTTGTAAATAAGATGTTGAGTCCGCATCTTGTACAGCAATTAACCACTAATTAGAATGTATGCAGTGTGTTAATTATTGAAACTGTCCTACCGATTTGATTTGAAACTGTCTCATTGCTATTTGTTTATCAATAAAATTATGGCAAAAAAAATGTTCCCCACATTCTGGACTTGTTGGCAGCCATTTCGTTGCCCAAAAAGTTGGCCATAATCCATTGCAAGGCTCACCAAGTTGGTGGTGACCCTATTATACGGGGCAACAACTTGGCTGATGCAGCTGCTCAAGAAGTGGCCCTAAAATCAGTGGGGACTGAACAGGCTTCTGTACAGATGTTAATACCCCCCACTTTGTCTAAACCTACTTACACCGAAAAAGACTTACACCTAGCTGCTCAAGTCCAAGCAAAACCAAATATCCCTGGAGGCTGGTACCAATTACCTGACAAGTGGGTCTTACTCCCAGAAGCATTAGGGTGTGAGCTAATCCAACATGCTCACCAAACCACCCGCCAGGGCAGTTCAAAGCTAGCTGAACTGTTTCAGGAATGATTTTTCATCCCTCAGCTGTCCAGACTTACTCAATCTGTCAGTTCGAGGTGTCCTCAATGTCAATTAGTAAATCCTAAAAGAAACAAACCATTAGAGACCTCCTGACATCGAGGAACCATGCCAGGAGAACATTGGGAAATAGATTTTACAGAGATGGGAAAACCTGGACTTCAAGGACATAAATACCTCTGGTCATGGTTGACTCCTTAACCGGATGGGTTGAAGCTTTCCCAACCAAATCAGAATCAGCCCTAACTGTGGTCAGGAAGCTTCTCTATGAGATAGTTCCCAGATTTGGCCATCCATTATCTATGGGGTCCAACAACGGCCCAGCTTTCATAGCTCAGATTACTCAAAAGATGTCTCAGGTTTTACAGGTTAATTGGAAACTTCACTGTGCCTACCGGCCTCAATGTTCAGGACAGGTAGAAAAAATGAACCAAACTTTAAAAACTATAATAACCAAGATGTCCCTGGAAACTGGCAAAAACTGGGTGAGACTCCTTCCTTTTGCCCTCCTAGACGCGCCCTGTACCCCCTATGTTTCTGGAATCTCCCACTTTGAGGCCCTTTATGGAAGACCTCCTCCCATTATACCTAAGATCTCTGAGGAAAAACTAGCAGAGATTGCTAACCAAGATCTTATTAAGTCTCTTTCAGGCTCTTCAGCCAGTTTTGACATCCATCGACCGACTGTTCCACCCACACCACCCTCCAATAGACGCCCTCTCCAATGGGGATCAACTGGCAGCTGAACCTGGATCTCAAGTCTCATTAAAAGACACCACAGAGATTCACTTGAGCCTCGTTGGGAAGGACCTTACACTGTGCTTCTCAGCACCCAGCTGCAGTCAAGGTCGCTGGAAAAACTGCCTGGATTCATCATTTCTACCTCAAGCCAGTCCCAGCATCCGATCTCGACAAGCCTACAGATAAGTGGACTGTGGTGACTTCTAAGGACCCCTTAAAGCTAAAACTAACCAAATGTATCTGATCTTTTTCCTCCTATGTACCTTACCTTATGCCCTCCCCAAGGGCCTTAGCCATAATCTCCAATTTGGAACTTGGAAACTTACTGATTACAATGCTGGAGAGATCCTAGCCACTAACACCACTGTACATGGGATCATCACAGTAGACCTTTGTACGCTTCTCGGGGACCCCGCTGATAAGATTCCTAGTGGCCATCATGGATCCTTTGAGTGGTCTGACATCCCCACTAATCTGTTACCATGGTGTAGAACTTTAGACCAACAAAAAAAATTACAGTCAATCCCATAGTATATCTGTCCCCAGAAACAAAAGGAGCTACCCAAAGATAGGAGGGCTATGGGGTTTGGTGCCGGTTATCACACTTGGCATTGCTCCAAAAACCACGAAAGGGAAATCTTTTGCTATGTTTGGGGATATGAGTCAATTAGTTCCTAGGGTAAAAACAATAACAATCGAAGTAACCCGAGAGACCCCTAACAAGTGTAGACTAAATAAATGCAATAAGATGACCTTCACCATCAAACATCGTACACTACCCGACTGGCCAGGTGGCTTACACTATGGCATTAAGCTATATGTTTCTGGCATTAAGCTATATGAAATTCCTTCACCATTCAGTTTATCCTTGGACCCCCACATATTACACCCATGGCTTGTCCTTTAGGTCCTCAGGTACCCCTAGAGCCCCCACCTAAGCCTAAGTCAACCACTTTCCCTGCCACTACCGCCTCTCTTACCCTTTCCACTTCTCTGCATTTCCCAGTTCTAGCCACTTTTGCCCCTTCCCCTGACCCTTGTCTTCCCCTTGAAATTAGCTTACAATATCTTAACCTTAGCAACCCTGGTCTAACAGAGGACTGTTGGCTCTGTCTCCCCTCTCGACCTCCTTTCTCTACAGGAACTCCTGTAACTGTTAACATTCCTTCACTCCTTAACTCCTCTGCTGATGACCCCACCTGTTGGTGGGGACACAAAATTCTTCTCACTCTAGGAGACCTACACGGAGCTCCTGGAACTTGCTTGTACTCAGTTTCTTATCCCTTATCTTCCTACCCTTACTCCATCTTTTGTAACAAGTCTTTTCTATCCTGATTTCAAATCACTCTTACCCCACTAACCAACATCACACAGCCCCTAATGGCACATGGTTCGCATGCACTTCAGGTCTGACCCCATGCGCCATGCATCATCTGTTCACCCAACGACCAGAGCTTTGTATTCTGGTCCATATTCTTCACCAAGTATACTGGTATTCTGGAGGTAATGGACGCAGTCATATTTTACCTAACCTTGACCAAGGGGATTTTTTAAGAAGCAAAAGAGCCAACCCAGTACTCATACCCATTCTTTTGGGTATGGGTATAGCAGGATCTATAGGCCTAGGTGTGTCTAGTCTTGTGGCAGGAGATATCAACTGCAGGTGCCTTAGTGCCCTTTTTGACCAAGATTCGGCTACTTTGAGTGACTCAGTGTCTAAGCTAGATGAATCTCTTAGCTCGTTGGCTGAAATGGTATTGCAAAATAGGAGACATTTAGACCTTCTTTTTCTTAAAGAAGGGGGCCTCTGTCTTGCCTTGGGAGAAACATGTTGCCTCTATGCTAACCACTCAGGAGTCATTAAACAAAACATGTCAGAATTAAAAAAGAGGCTACTAGAAAGAGAACAAGTGAGACAGGTTGAACAAAACTGGTTTGAAAGATGGTTTTCTTTTTCCCCATGGCTAAGCACTCTAACCATGGCCACAGCTGGCCCCTTAATAATTGTCCTCTTATGTGTGACCATTGGGCCCTGTATCCTCAATAGTTTAATCCAATATATCAAAATAGAGTACAGACAGTAAAATTAATGGTCCTACTATCTCAGGGTTACCAAAAAGTGTCTTTAACTGAAACTACTTCTCAAGAGTCAATGATTTGACTCACTACCTAAAATCAATGGGGAATGCAATAACCTAACCAAAGCACCACCTTCATGTTCTGTATGCGCCGTTTTAGTGGGCCATGTCAATTGTTATAATGTGTGCCTATCTCTCAGAACTTCTGTTCCTGCAAGCTGTTACTGCAAGCCCTCGCCCCCACCCTTAAATTCCTAGAACTTCCTCAGACCCCTACCCATATCTAGTCTCAGCAGCTGCCATATCTTCCTAAACTTCCAGAGTTGTACCCCACCTGCTTTGTGGTTTTAAGCTTTATAAACCCCATGCTCCCCCCCACTTCAGCTTCCGTGGGCAATTAGGTACTTTGTGCTGAGTGTCACCACTGGGTACCATCTAAAATAAAGCACTTTTTAAACTGTTGAGCCTACCTTGTTTTTTGAATTACAACAGTCTACCCTGCACCTCAGGAGTGCACAATCCAAGTCACAGGCTCCCAAACGTCCCTGCAGAAGTGGACCCCGTGGCCGTGGTGAGCAGGGTGAGGAGTGTGAGGCATGCGCCGCATGCAGGTCCTGGTTTGAATGCCTGTGTTAGATGTCACACTGAAAACAAGAGGCCAGACCATCTTCTGGTCTGAGGAGAATGTCATCCTTCCACCCCCAGCTGGGTCCTGTCCCTGTGGGTGACACAAGACAGTCCCTGCCCTCTGGGCCAGCAGGACTGGGTGATGCAGAGAATCCGGACTGATGTGACTGAGACTTTCTTATGGGGCTTGGTCCCCCACCCTATATTTTGCTATCAGATGCCTGACCCAGGCTGGACACTCTGAGGAATTCTTCTTCAATCCGTAGAAGGGGATGGATCTGTGGTCCCATGGGACTCCTCAGAGGCAAAATTGGACAGTTATCATTCCATATTCAAGAATTTTGTAAATTTAATAAGATGACTTATTGACAATGATGTTTTCTACTTTGTTAGTTACTTTTGGCTTGTTTCCAAGACAAAATACCCAGCACCCCAAATTAAGGCCATAAGGTTTCTTTAGCTCGCAGTTTGTGGAGGTTTCAGTCTGTGTCCAGCTGGCTCCAAATGAGCGCGGTGTGGCAGAGGGGCAACAGCTCATGAGGGTAGAAGACAGAAAGCACCAAGTGTGAAAATGGGGACCAGCGAGCCTCTTTTCCTCCCTCATGCTGTAAGCAGGCTATGCAAACCTGGGGCAGGTGTCACCCTCACACCATTTCTGCTTCCTCCTCATGTGCAGGCTCAGGATGTTCACAAAGTGAGGCTTGTGGCCCTGCTGAGTGACTTAGGTAAACTTTTCAAGCTCTCTAGGTGACACAGGGTATGAACCATTACACCTGGCTCTCTGATGTGTGTCACACACAGGGTTTAGAAGTGCTAATGAGAAAAAGAGAGGAGGCCAAATCAAATGACACTGGTGATCAACCTGTTGAATACAAGGGGCTGGAGAAAGAGCTCCACTGGAAGAAAAATTGTTTGCAGTGTCACTGATGATCCAGTGAAATGAGAAAATCTGTAAACCTCGTGTGGTGGCACATGTCTGTAATTTCAGCCTTCTGGAGGCTGAGGCAGTAGGATTGCTGTGAGTTTGAGGCCAACCTGAACTTCCTGGAGAAACCGGGTTTCAGAATGACAAAAAACAAAAACAAAATCCAGTGTGGAACAGTAACAACAATTTTTTTTTGTTTCCTTGAATTTTTTTATTGGTACATTTTATATATACATAGTGATTGCATTCATCATAGGGGAATTGTACCTTGCTTCAAGCAATAGTTTCAACCATTTTTATTAAGATTTAAAATTTCTGAATTTAGTTCAACTTATAATACCACATTTCCAAGAAAAAGGAACCTTTTGCAAAGACATTTAAATAAAATCATACCAAAATGCACAAAAATGAATTGTCCAGAACTTCTTTAAAGAAAAAAATCATTAAAGCATATACATAAAAATATTAGCTATGGAATAACAAAATTAAATAACATCTTATTCCACATTAGAAGAAAAAAAAGGACCAAGCATATAAGAAACTAGATTAATTAAAGGACTAAAGAAAAGATGTTCTCTTTGAATTTTATACTTAGCAAACATACCTTTGAAAAATAAAAGATTTTCTAGTTATACAATCTTGAAATATTTTAATACCTCCAGAAGTAGCATATAGGAAATAACAAAGAGCATAATTCAAAA
>NW_004525051.1:152715-161597 GCF_000260255.1 Octodon degus
TATATCAGTCTGGGTTGGAATTTGTTTTCTTGTAAGACTTGAAGTACTTTGATCCATGCTCTTCTTGGATCAAAGATTTGTGAAGAGAAATCTGCTGTTATTCGGATGGGTTTTCTTTAAATGGTAACAACAGTTTTTAAAAAGGTCTTCAAATCTAAACTCTTATCCTCTGTTTAATTTATTTTTAATTAATTAATTAATTTTTTATATTGTGCAGCACGGACTCATAGTGATCTTCCAGTTTTCAGCCTCCCCAGCGGTGGGATTATAGCTGTTCACCAGGATGCCAGGACTCATTTGCTGGCTCAGTGCACCCAGGGACAAAGCTGGCACAGCATGTGATGCAGGGGATAGAACCTCAGTGTCTTCATTTGTCTAAGCAGGTGCTTAGTCCACTCAGTACTTTTTTTTATTTGATTAGAAGCCTGATCAGAGGCCAGTGAACAGGGTGAACAAAATTTAACTTTCAAGCATATGGGATCTTGAATTTTTTTTTCTTTTAGTATTTTAGGGAAGGGTCTACTTGGTGTTCAGGATCTCACTACTAGATCAGACTCAAAGTGATCTGCCTGTTTACAGCCTCCCAAGAGCTGGGATTACAGGCCTGAGCCTCCACACCCAGCCTCAGTTACCATCCCGGTATGCCCTGGGATTGAACCCCCAGCCTCTGAGCCTGCTTGCTGGCCCTTTAATCTGCTGAGTTATTTTGCCAGCCCAGGATTTTGATTTTTTAAAAAGTGATTCTCTAGCTTTGCTTTATCAAGGAATTGTAAATCTAGACTCATTCCACTGTTAAATCACTGACTAATAAAGACAACTACTTATGGAGGTGTGGAAAAATTAGGGTTTAACATATATTTTTGGCAAAATTTGAATGAGGGAAAAATGTTTAGTGTAACATTCGATCAAGAGTTTATTATTCAGTGTTTTATCACAAGGTTTATGCTTATGTTATGTACAACCGTAAACATAATAGTAATGAGCTTATTTATTGAGTAAACACTTGCATGTGCTGGCTGCTCTGCAGTCTATCACCGTAGGCTCCTGTTGCCTCAGGAAATTCACAGGAGCAAGTGCAGTGTGACAGCTCAATTTTGTGCTAGCATCTGGGTCACCCAAGGGGGGCAAGCCTGAGTTTGCCCTTGGCCCAAAAGGTGTAAAATGGAAAAATCACTAGGTGCCATTGTTTGTGATTAGCTGCTCTTATTGGACTTGAGATGATTCTTACTCCAGCTCAATTCTGTGGGAGAGTCATTCAGAAGAAACATGTGTACTAATAATGTTAGACAAGATCTCATGTCTGCATCTTGTACTATGAATAACTACTACGAAGACAACACTATGCAATGTATTACTTATTATAACTGTTCTACTAACCTGGTTTGAAGCTATCTCATAGATATTTCTTTCTCAATAGAATTAACATTGTCCGTGTTTGTAATGGAAATAGGACAAGTGAATAGGTGAGAAAAGACAGAGACCTGAAGAGACATCCTTGTGGGAGCCCAGGAGCATAAGAAACTCTTCGGCATCTTAGCCTGAAGTGCAGCACACCATGGACATGAAGATGTTTCCTGCCTGGAGGGAGGGTCTCTATGGCCATTTACACTATGTTGTTCTTCCTATCCATGAGCAGGGACATGCTTCCACCGCAGGATGTCCTCTTCAATCTCCTTTTCCACAGTGCTGTAATTTTCACTGTATATATCTTTTACTTCATTTGTTAGATTGATTCCTAAGTATTTCTGTTTTCATTTTCCTATTGTGGATGTTATTGTGAAATACATGGTTTCCCTCATTTCTCTCTCAGGGCATTCATTGTTTGTGTAAAAAATGCTATTGATTTTTGGGTGTTGACTTTATATCCTGTTAGGCTACTGAATTTGATGATTAAATCTACAAGTGTCTTGGTAGGTTTTTTTGAGATTTTTATGTAGTGTATCATGTCATCTACAAATAATGATAATTTCAATTCTTCTTTTCTCTTTACTTTTATTTCTGTCTTTGTCTAATTGCTCTGGCTAATGTTTCCAGAACTATATTGAACAGGAGTGGTGACAGTGGACATTGTTGTCTTGTGCCTGATTTTAAAGTGAAGCCTTTCAGGTTTTGTTCAGTTAGTATGATGTTGGCTGTTGGTTTGTCATAGATGAATGGCCATTTTTAAATACCTAGGGAGCACAACTTTTGATTATACTGGAGACAGACTGTTTTATTGTGAGGTGTGTAAGAGCCAGTCTGGGCAAGAGGATGGATGTGGATGAGGTAAGTGTACGGGCAGCACAGCAGCAAGGCTCGTGGTGGAAAGAGTCACTCAGCATAGTGCACACCTCTAGGGGCGCCAACCTTGGGTCACATGGTTGAGTGTTGAGGTGCAGGGTTGTGTGGGAAGATGACAGAGAACTCACGGGTGTGTTGCGTTAGCATTTGGACTCTGAGGCCTTGATGTTGTAGAGGGAGATTGAGTTGAGGAAGACAGGTTATGCACTTTAGAAAGTAACATGAGAAAAAAGGTAGCTGTTGCTGACATAAGTAGATGGTATTGGGAATCTTGCATGGTACCATTATACCAGTGGCACTGTTAGTAGATGGTATTGGAAGGTGTGTTGGCCAAGGCTGATGTGTGGCTCTTATGTTAATGTCACATCTCCAGTCTTTGGAAAATTGATGATGATTCCTCGATCCAACCATGTTCAACCACTCTCCAGGTTCTATACCCCAATTTCATTGCCTCAGAGAAAATGGAGGACAGAATTTTGCATGTTATTTGAACTTCCTGAAAAAACTAATATGGTGGTTTTATCCTCACATCAATATTCTTGAAAAATATTCTATAGTTATTTGAAGAAAAGAAAAGTGCAAAGGAGAGTGAAGTTACTTGAAAACTTCTAATGCTGCCTATATGTAGTATCTTTGCCTGAGGGTCCTACAAATACCTCTAGGATGGAAATTGGGCCTACACAGGAAGATTTACTTGAGGAAAGAAATGCTCCACATGATATGGTGGAGAGTCCATCAGTGTTCCTTGATGTTGTCTTAGAGTGAACCTGTGCGAGTTCTCTCAATTCACAGAACTGCTTTTGGCAAGGGAGTAAAGGGGGAATAACATCCTTTAGTAATTTCAAGTTCATGAGGCCCACAATCTCTGAAATGAGTGGAGAGTAAAGGCTTAAAGGCACCCACCCTCTGAGCCAGAAGAAGCTGCTGGAAAAAGTGCCAGGCAGAATGTAGTGATTTTCCCAAAATCTAGTTTGGAGGTGAGGCACACAGATTAGGAACATACAGGGGAAGGATTTGGGGTCCCTGGCTCCCCCTGAGCCTGCCCCCTGGGCCTGGCACCATGTCCCCTTGCTGCTTTCCTTCTTCTCCCTCTCCTTGGTCCCCTTCCTCATTTGTTTCCCCTCCTCTCTCCCTTTCTGGTCACCAATTCTGTGTTTCTGATTTCACAGGCTTCAAAACACATTGAAACTTGACTATAAATACTACAGCGATGCTTCCTGTAGGTAATTTCATGCTGCTCTTGTGCTATCTCCCCTGCCTCTGCCCAGAGGAGACCTATGAACCACAAGGTGGGGGAAAGGGGGGAGGGGTGTGGGCAGGATCCTGACTGCCTTAGGATGCCCACAGAGTCATAGGGGTAGACCTTGGAGCTAGCAATTCAGAATGAAATCTCTAAATACCCAACAAGCAGAGGAGCAGAACACAGTCAGAGCCCAGATAACATACAGGCCTCAGGGCTCAGGGCTCCAACCTTGGACCCCAGGGAGAGCCTGTCTCCCAGAGTGGAGCCCCGCTAGGAACATCCTGGCTCTGAGGCAGTTGGTGAAAGTTGTCCTAATGAAAGACACCTGGGGACATGGGATTGATGACTGCTTTCTCATGCCCTGGGACCATTGCCCTGAGGCCAGAGGATGGGCTAAGGACAGGGTGACACTAGAAGAGTCTCTGAGCCCTGGCTGGCAAGGTCAGGATCTCTGATTACAACAAGCCTGCGGTCAGTGTGGGAGGTGAGGACTGAATTTTCAAGTTCAGCCACCCCATCAGATGACCTGCAAGTCACCTCTCAGGGATTATCACCGAGAATCTGGCTTCTTTCCAGGAATGAGGAGCAGCCAGCCCTGCCTGAGCAGTTCAAAGTGTCCTCAGCAGAAAGGTGCTGGGACCCAAAGCAGCCACCACCCCATGCAGCTACTGTCCCTGACAGAAACATTCTATCCCCCACATCAGGATGTGGAGTGAGAAACCTAGACACACCTGAGGACCAGAAGGGCCCCACCAAGTTTTTTTTTTTTTTTCCTCCGAATGCCCTCAGGGGTGGTTTGGCTGGTTGGAGTGTTGTGGGGATCGAACTACAGCAACCTGAGGCTGACAGCTTTGTGGAAGCAGCCACTTAAACAACTGAGCTAAGGCAAGGCCCCCCCCCCACCAAGTTTTGAATTCAGATTACTGTAGTCAGAGTCCAGTGCACTCAGCATTACACCCTGGAATACAAAGATACTATCTGACCGTGATGGGACAGCTAGCGCCACACATTTAGTATTCAGCTTGCTGACTACCTAAGACCTGGTTTCATTTGTACTGCATAAATTGTTAAGATAAACTTGGGATAAGGAAAGTGCCTTCCAGCTTTCCTCAGAAGCTGCATACTCTGCCCCATTTTACCAGTAACCTGTCTGCCATTGACACTTCTCTACACAAAAATCCTCATTTCTATTGGCCTTCACATCTTTTCCACTACCCAAGTGAGTCCCGTGATTATCAGGGCATGACCTGACAATCAGAGGTAACTGCCTCATAAGGTAATGTGTTTTCAGTTCCTCTTACTGTACATACAGCATTTATGTGCAAAAGCGTGCTACTCTCCCAAATAATTTCAAGTGTTATACGTGAAAACCCGTGTTGCCTCTCCAATAAGCTGTGCACATTCCAGGCACATTCTCCAGGTGATCAGGCACTTTTCAAGATAAACTGAGGTGTGTTGAAATTGAAGGTATGTTGAATTAATGAGCTTATTTGCAATTCTTAAAGAGTACCAACTAGTTTTGAAACAGAGAAATTTATAAATGATGCAGAATTTCAGTAAACAAAATAGTATTAATTTCACATACTTGTTATACTGCATAGTGTTTTCTTCAAACTAGTTGTTCATATTACCAGATATATGCAGGTGTATTCAGAAGATGAAAGAATAAAGAAAATAGAAATAATTATGAGACATTAAAAAGTAAAACAGGGCCGGCATGATACCTTGATGTGCTTAGCAACTGCTTAGGCAAGCGTGGGGACCGGGGTTCATTCCTGGCCCCATATGCTGCCCCAGCTCCTCCTCCAAGTGTGCTGAGCGGGCCACAGAGACCTGGCTGAGAAGCTCCAGTGGTGCAATCAGTTAGCGGGCTGTACTTATGCAGAGACCTGGTGTGGTGGTGCACACTTGTAATCCCAGTGCTGGGGAGCTTGAAAACAGGGAGATTACTATGAATCTGAGCTGCATGATGAGACCTTGTACTAAATATATTTTTCCAAAAAAGTGAGAGGAAAAAGCTGGAAAAAGAAGACAACAAATTCCTTTCCACAGATCAGCAGAAATCCACAGTACGGTTGTCAGAACCATCCTGGTTACATACACAGATGGGTCTCCTTCCCCAGCGCCCTCTCCTGTCCTTCTCCTAATGAGCTCATTTGAGTTGGGCCAATTATAAACAGAACAGGGAAAAGAGAAAACAGTAGAAAGCCTGCACAGGAAGTGAAACAAAGAGATTGCATCTGATTAAGGAGAGAAGAGTGCCTAGAGGTCAGCTGGTGCATTTGACTAAGAAAGTCTCTACTTTTACTTCATGTTTGCACTGGGTTCTGGTTTGGTTTTTGGATTTATGTGTGTTTAGAGTGTGCTGTGGAATTTATTCATCACTTGTTGATTGTATTTTAGTTTTTGAAACTGGTAAAGGTATATTATGGTGCAGAATCTGGTCTTCCTTTCTGATTGTCTCAGGAGACCTCATCAAGGATGTTGAGTGCTTTGATAAAGTGCTGTGTATTAGTTGAAGCCAAAGGATAATGTTTTTTAAAAATCTTGTATCTTTTAGCTGGGTTTTATGTGAGGAATATCTGAGTCTCCAACAACTATTCTGGATTTATTTTTTATTTTTGGAATTCTATACAGTGTTTGCTTCATGTGTGCAATTTTTGTCATTGCATGCCTATAAAATTAGAAATGAATTCTTTGTTATTTGCTAAAGCTTTTCCTTATTACTAATAGTTTTCTTTGTACTGAAGTCTGCCTTGCCTTAAATGCTGTAACTTTCGTGTTTTCATTTGGCTACTGATAATATGTGTTTTTTTGGGTTTTTTTTGCCCATAACATACTGTTACTTTGCTTCAGTCTTCATATTTCAATTAGATTTCTGAAATTGGATATTATTTTCTTTTCATCATAATAATATTTTAGCTGGTGTATTTTATACTGTTAATTCCAAAAATGAGTTTTGCTACAGGTGAGTCACTACCTACCTTCTTGTAATGGTTTGCTGCTTGCTTTATTTGCTTCATGTTTACTTCTTTCTCCTCTTGTTCCTTTTCTTCTTCTCTTCATCCTTACGCTGGTTTTAAATCATTTAAGTCCAGCATGCTAAAGTGCTTTTAGCATTCCATGTGCAGTACAGGAATGTTAGGTCATCCCATGTTCTCTTTTCCATGTCTTGTGACATCTCTGTAATTTGTCTCAGTTGAACATTTGTTGTAAGTATCAATTCCTTTGGTCCTATTAAAGTCTCTAAATATGACATTCAGGGCTGGGGATGCAGCTGAGCAGCAGAGCATGTGTCTAGCATGCTCAAGACTCTGTGTTTATTAACATAGACAGCAAAATGTAAATAAAGCAACAGTAACATTTTAAATCAATTATGAACATTTTATTATAGCTTCATTTATTTTTTCAAGTGTTCTTTAATTCTTTATGTACATAAAATTTTTCCCATGGAGATTTCCTTTGTTAGGAGAATATCATCTGCTATTTCTTGCAATGCTCAACAACTGATAATTTTCCTCATTTTTTAAAAAATATATTTGGTTCAGGGTCTCACTACATAGCTTTGACTCACAGTGATCCTTCTGTGTTGAGCCTCCGTAGCACTGGGATTACAGGCATGCACCACCACAGCTGGTCTTGGTGGCTGGCTCAGTGGACCCAGGACAGCATGCGGTGCCAGGGATCAAAGCCTAGTCCCTCCACTCGCCTAAGCAGGTATTGAGTCTGCTCATCTATCTTGCTAGCTCTATTTTGCCCCATTTTTATCTGTTCCAGGAATTCTTTTTTTCCCTTCACATTTGTTGGATAATTTCACCATATATGTAATTATCTATTAGAGAAAATATTTAAATTGCATTTTTAAAAAAAGTGAATTTTTATTTGTCATTATTATTTTAGTTATTTAGTCCTCCTCTACGTCCTTTTTCTGGTTCTCCAATTACTCATGAATTACATCGTTTGAAATTATGTTAGAGTCACTGAATGTTCTGTTGTTTCTCTGTTAATTTCCTTTGTTCTTTGCATTTTAGCAAATTTAGTTTTTTGGGTTGTTTGTTTGTTTGTTTTGTGGTGCCACAGATAGAACTCGAGACCGTATGTTAGCCAGGCAGGCACTTATGCCACTGAGCTATCTCCCTGGGCCCATGATCTTTGCATTTTCCCTTGACAAGAGTCTTCTTCCCCAAGCATAGTCAACAACTGCATATTCGCCTGTGCTCAGTATTCTCATTTACTCATCCAAGACATGTCATTTCTGTCCAATGCTGCGATCTTTGGTATTTCTTTTAATACTTTCTCTCTACTTTCCATGTGCTGCTTGCATTATTCATAGCTCTTGCCAATTGCCTAGCATTCTAGGAAATATCCTTAAAACACTGATTATAGTTACTTTCAATCCATGCACCATGAATCTAATATCTGGTTCATATCTGAGACTTCTTCTAATATTTATTTTCTCCTTTTGGACTTTAAAAAATGCCTTCTGGCATACTATGCAGCATGCTTTGCTTAAAAATCAGATGTGTTTTATTGGCTAAGGAAAGTAGTCAAATGGGTCTTTAGTGAAAGGGAGTTTGTTAATTTGATTTTGAGTTTTGCTGTGTCTAGTGACTGCTACCATCGCTTTGAGAGATTTCAAATTCCTCCAAGTCCTCGTCTGGTCAGCCTTTTTGATTTTGTGCACAGTAAGGACTCTTCTGTGATAGACTATATCTTAAAGAAATTTTTCAATGCAAAACATTCTCTTTCAGTCTTGTTCATGTTATGATAGACTCGAAGGAGGGGGAGTAGTTTTAACCTTCTCATTTATTCTCAACTCAATGGTCCTGTGTCTCAGGTCTGCAACATTCACAGTGCTTCTGGTCCTCTACAACAGTGTAACTTCCCAGCTTCTGTCACCCGTGCTGACTAATGTGTTCCTAAGATATTGGCTCATAGGCCTTTCCTTTCTCACCCTCCTTTCAGCCACACATAGACTGGAAGGCTGGAGTAGGCTGCAGTGCAGAAGGATTCCCTTTCCACAGCCACATTTCTAAGCTGCATTCTTATCAAGTCCTTTTCCTTGCACTGTCACTTTTGTAATGAAATAGTTGGGTGTGCTCTCGAGTGTGTTACTCCTCCTGTCATGCTCCCCACTGTCATGGGATCATTAAGGGCATCTTTCTTGGATCCTCAGTGTAAGAACCTGGAAGGATTGTTGAGGGAAGGTTCGAGAAGTCATGAGTCCCAACGGAAGCAGCCATCCTATGCAGCATCTTGTCTCCTCATAGTCAGCCTCCAGTTATTTTCAAAATTACCATTGAGAGGGCTGGTGATATAGCTCAGGGGAGTAAGCACCTGCTTAGGTAAGTGCAGGAAC
>NW_004525051.1:162192-163749 GCF_000260255.1 Octodon degus
CAAGAGTCAGGGGAAGGGAGAATTCATCCCTTTTGTGTTTCCTTATTGGTTGAGGTGAAACATCTCAATCCATATCGTCTCCTGCTGTTCAGATATTTATGTCATTTTCCCCACCCTGGGCCTCACACCATTGGAGTGATCTGGATCATACCCTGTATGTCCCTGGGTGTCCAGTTTTGACTTAGCAAATTCTGAGGCATCTCATCTCAGCCAAGCATTCTCTCCTCTCTCTCTCTCTCTCTCTCTCTCTCTCTCTCTCTCTCTCTCTCTCATATTTATTTAGTACAGGGTCTCACTGTGCTTCTCTGACTGGTAGTGATTCTCATGTCTCAGCCTCCCAGTGCTGGGATTACAGACATGCACCATCATGCCAGTCTTTAGAGGCCCACATGGCACACCTGGAACCCGGTCAGGCATGGCATGCAGTACCAGAGGTTGAACCTGTGTCCTTGAGCTTGCCAGGCAGGCTTTCAGATGGCAGAGTTATCTCTGTAGCCTTCTGCTCTCTTTTATCTCTTCTTGCTCCCCCCACCCCCTTTCCAATGGAGTTCACCTGCTGTTGCTACAGCTCCTGCTCAATCCCTACTGGTGAGACCCGCAATCTGAAAGGCAGTGGTGAGGACGGGAGATGTTGGATCTAAGGAGCGTGAGAGAGACTATGATCCCAAAGCTCTGCCTTTGCTGCACCCCTTCTTCCCAAAGCTGGTTCTGCTGGGGAAGGAAATCCTACCTGGACCTCTTCCTGCTGCTGTCTATTTGCTATTTCTAGACAAGGGTTTAAAGCAGACCTTTGTGATTTCAAGGCACCTAGGACTCGAGGGAATGAAACAACCACCTCAGGGATAGAAAAAGTGTCTTCTTTTTGATGCCTAGTACTAACAGGGGGCAGACAGTGTCTTATTTAAAAATTTTGAATCAATTATTTTAATTCTAAAATTATATATATGAAGAATATTTCTGCTCACAGTTTTTACCAAAAATCAAAGTGTTCCTCAGCTCTGGGGCTAACTGCTATGCTTTTGTTCTGACAAATGGAATTTATTTTTATACATTAGTGTTCTCAATTTCTTACTAAAAATCCAATTAAATAACTGATACATTTTGACAAAAGAATATTTATGTTATATATTGTGTTTACAAAAGTACTAGCACATTCTCCACACTGCTCTGACTCTGCTTTGCTGTTTTATCACTATGTCTGGGAAGTTATTCCATGTGATGATATATGGATCTGTATTAGCCACTGAAGTGGCATATAGCGTGTGTTGTCCATTTGTAACAGGACTCATATAAGCTCCCCTAACAGCAGACATTTAGATGAACTCTTACATTTCTCGTATGAATGTGAATATTGTTGAAGATTAATCTACTACTTATGCAAAGTCTGTAAGGCAATTGCTGGCATTGAGTTCTAATTTATGTTTATCTGATGTTTGCCTTTCTTTGACTAGAGGTTTCCCTATCACAGAAGGAAAAATCACTGTTAGAAGAATCCACCTGGAGTAGGAATTTCTGCAGACTTCCGGGAACCCCCAAACCCAGTCCTAGCCCAGGTCC
>NW_004525051.1:175093-176330 GCF_000260255.1 Octodon degus
TAATGGTGTTTGTAAATAGGATCACAAGTCCGCATCTTGTACAGCAATTAACCACTAAGAAGAATATATGCAGTGTATTATTTGTTGAAAAATTAAAAAAAATGTAAAAAAAATAAAAAAATGAATAAATCCATGCCAAAAAAAAAAAGTTGGTCTTCCAAAATAAATACAGAATTTTGAAGCAAAGGTGATCTTATTTGGATCACATTTAAAGTTAATTAATTTTTCAGCTCTCCTGTTATAAACTCTCTAGTTGAATACTTTCTGCCTACATTTCTTGGCTTTCTCTGACCAAATGCTTCTTGGCAGTCCATCATTCTGATGCATACATTAAAGTGTCTCATTGGTTTCCATGAAGATAGCTTGGTCTTCTAGAACATGTACCTCAGGAAGTTGTAAAATTCATGTTTCAGGTATTAGGAGTTCCAAACTGAAAATTGATCTTCCTTGGAGTTTTAAGAAGTTCCTCCTAGTGCAGGCCCCATCCCTGGGGTGCGATGATTTGGTGATTGAGACTAGGCATGGTTTCGCTCACCTGTAATCCCAGTGCTTGGGAGGCTGAAAACAGGAGAAACACTACTAATTCAATCTACATTGTAAGACCCTGAAGACCCTGTAGCTCTGTCCTAAAATAAGACACAAACAAACAAAACCCAAAACCACAGCATGTCATACCCCTAAGTTATTGTAATTAATGTATGGCGATTCCCTTATTCGGTAAAGGAAATTCCAATTTTGTGTGTAAAACACGGGTTGCACTGAACTGACTGACCTCAGACAAGTTCTAACTAACTAATTGTGTGGTCTGAACCATTCACAGTCTTAGAAACTTTATGGAAAATGGCCTTATTCTGGTCTTCTTTGTAATTCAGAGACCTCAAACCTAAAAAGGTTTTCTCCTAATCTGAGCTGAGGGATCACTTGCCGTGTGAAATACAGCTCTGTAGAGCTCGGATGGACCCTAGATGGGAAAACACCTTACCTCAAATAAAAAAGAAAGCCATTTTGAGGGAATAAATGATATAGCTCTTAGGCTGGTAAATCTAGAAACCAGACAGAAAGAAAAATCAGAGGGAAGTTTCTCTACCTTTCTATCATACATCACACATCACACAGATGAACATGGAATGCTCCAAGCCTGTCAGGTTTGCTGCCTTGCTTCATAATATAATTGGAGTCCTGAGAACATTTCTGTAGATTGAAACCTGCAGTCTTCATCCAGGTTCATCATTCACAG
>NW_004525051.1:176504-182001 GCF_000260255.1 Octodon degus
GCTTCAGGTGGAGAGAGTCCCAGCTGCAGTGGCCCTTGCCACGGGCCTAGTGCATGTGCCCAAATCAAACAGGAGTAGTTGGGCCCAAGACTCTGCAGAGGAGCCCAAGGGGTCGGTGGCCTTTGTCAGCAGGTAGCAAAAGGCTCTGCACCAACATCTCCTTGAAGCTTCTGTGAAGCAGACTCTGACTGCTTGGCTCCTCCTGTCCAACTGGAAAGGCACAGTGAGGTGGAGTAACCTGCCAAACAAACTCCATGCGAGCGTCTGTCCCAGTGCTCAGGCCTCTGTGGAGCTGAAGGAGGTGTGTCCCTGACATCTGGGGACCGATCCCTGCCACCAAGGCAGCAGGGCTATTGTAAGGAGTGGAGGACTGGGGAGGGGCAGCAGGTCATGGCCCCCCACCACACAAATGTATCAGCTATTTCTTTTAAATTTAGTTTTAAATTTTTTAATGAATATGAAATAGTGATAGAAAAAACAGCATGGGGCTTTTGTAAATACATGGTGCAACTAGAGACTACACGGGGAAGTGAAATAAATGAGACCCACATGTGCGAGTGTCGGCTCGTCTTGCTAGTGTGAAAGAATCTGAAATAAGTGAAACCTGAAAGTTCCAAGATATTGTGAAATGGAAAGCGCTTGTTCAATGGGAAGGTAAAACTTGAATGAGGAAAAGAACATATGAAAGAAGGCAAAGATCTTTCTAGTTATATGTGCAAGATACTTTGGATATACGGTCAATTTCTGCTTGTCTTTTGAAAGGACTTCTTTTGAAAATATAATATTTAAATTTTCTAGCAGCTATACCTACGGGGTCCTGCATTGCTAGGAACATACTTCAATGCTAGAGGTCAGCTACACCATTTCAGAAAGATAGAAACATTCAATATAAACCAATGAAATAATCCAAAGAATACTTTTTGAAAAATCATCATTTTTGAATCAGTGCCTTTTGAATGAGCACTCTATATGCATATGTTGATGTTTTCTCTTCCTCCACAATCTTATATCCTAACCTTATAACCTTTAGCCCCCATTCCTGGTTCTAGTTTACTGCCCCCTCTCTTTCTCTGCCTCTCCTTGCTGCTTTCATATGTAAACACTGTAGCTTTCCCTCAGCCCCCAGTTGTGACACCCAGAGCCTACCTTGGCATATGAGGAAATACAGGTGGGACTGATTGCATTCTGTAGTAAGCAGCCACCAACCAGTTGGATTATCTCCAGTAGAAATGTCTGTGCCACACTAGAGGCCGGGAGCCTGAGATCAGGTGCCAACACAGCAGGGTTGTGCCAGAGGCCCCTTTCCCAAGGAGAGTGCAGTCTCCTCCTTGTATTGTGACAGGGTGGTGAGAAATCCAGGGGGTCATTTTTTCAAAGGCATTGAAATCATTCGGGAGGACACCACCTTCGTGATCTAAAATTTTTTCCTACAGGCTTCACCTCTCTTAATACTGAGGGTTACAATTTCAAAATATTTCTTTAGGAAAATATCAGCCCTCAATCTATTGTAATTTCTCTACAAAGAGAAATTGTAAAATAAAAAGACAATACAAATAACCTTGAGCTTGATAGATTTCATTGTTAGAGATACAACTTTCCTGAATTTAAAGGGGCTGCACAGTGAACTACATTACTTTTCTTCCCAAGCGAAAATCTAGATTCCTGTGTTGTAGAAGAAACTGGATCTCTCTGACCTGAGGGTGCAATAGAGCCAGATCCCTGGCCACAAGGGGGCCACCAGCCCCTGGAGAACAAGTGTCAGGGCTGAATGAGGAGGGCAGGTAAAGTGTTAGCTTATCTAATCAGCGTGATGACTGGGCAAATGACTACTTATTTTTAATTTCATTCTACCTTATGAAGAAAGAGAAAAACCCGAGGACTTGCACCATCTGCATGTAAGATCCTGTAAGCTGCTCTAGACAAGGCGGTGTCCAAGTGGCAACAGGAGCTGAGTTAATTGATACTCATCCACAACTATGTGGTGAACTAGTTTTCAACAAAAGCAATTCAATAAGGGAATGAAAATGGTTTCAATGAATGGTATTCGAAAGACAGGGAAGGAGACAGAAGAGTAGAGAAGAAATGGAGATGCAGGACTTGGTATCAAAGAGCAGAGCAGTACTTTTGTCAGTGTATAATCAGTGGACAGATTTCTGGGGATCAGAATGCTGGTGGCAGCCAGCCACCAAGTGGGCTGTGACCGGGAGATGAATGACATTTGGCATCAACTTAAAAACCGAAAGCTAAAGCTTTTAGAAGAAATTTTAGCAGAATATATTCAAAAGGCCTTAATGATAAAATAAGAAAGATTAAATGATATTTCCCACATGGGTGTATGTGAAAGCCATCAAATGCTGTCAAGGGTACAGAAAAGCTAGGGTCTTCAGCAACAGTGAGAAACCATTCTTAAAGACCCTGGCTGTTTCTAATAAGGTTAAAAGTTTATCCCTGCAGTTCCCAAGGTACTTGGACATACGCAATGTGGAAAAATGTATAAAATATTCATTCATAGCTGTGTTGTACAGCTGACAGCATCTGTTGTCCAGAAGTCTACATGCTCCTGCCCAGAGTCACTAAGGAAAACACATGCAATCGGGCACTGTGTGCAAGGTCAAGGCTTTGCTCATATACAGAACACCAGCCCTCTCAGGAGGCAGTAGACCGAGGTCCCGCAGACCAGCACGTCCTTCCTGCCAGCCCCTGCAGGACCACTGGCCTCCTTAAACCCATCTGGGACACACAGAGTGGAAGGTCAGGTGCCAGGGAGGAAACATATCAGTAGAACAAAGAAAAGCTCCCAGTTTATACAGATTTCAATCCATACCCTTCTGGCTGCAAAGAGGAGAGCACAGCAGCAAGGGATGGCAGGGGAGAGTTGCTCATGGAGGGGCAGGTAGGAAGCAGAGTGATCAAGGCAGGAGGGAGGAAGCCAGAACCTTCTAGGCCATGCCTCAGTGATCCACCTCCTCCCAATACCACATTTAGGTATCAACTCATCAGTGGACTAATCCACGGATGAGTACACCATCTCCACGATCCAGTCACCATCCCAAAACCCCACCTGGGAGCACATGAGACTTGAAGGGACATCCACATAGAATCATCACACCTAGCCTGACACAGGGAATGATGGTGCCCTGAAAGGTGATCCATCAAGCACCAGCTTCCAGGCCTCTTCTATCTGTTGGTAAGGAAGTAATCCAGATGCAAACATTTTCTTCATAGCAACAGCAGGGTTATAAAGACCAGACGCTCTTCCTTACCTTTCCTAAGGTATTTCATCTGCTTCACCCAGTCATGCATCAGTCACCTAGTGGAATGAGTTTCCTCCACAATAAAAGTAGGGTTGACAGTGTAGCTCTGGGGCAGAGTACAGACTTTGCCAGCCCGCGGATTCAAACCACCTCATGCACAGACACACATAGAGGTAGGTGTCACGTGAAACCCAATGCCAACACACTGAAGGAGTGAAAAAGCACTAATGTAGATATATCTCAAAAATGCAGCAAAGGGCAAGGAGAAACAGCCAGCTTAAGTGGGGAGTGTGGGTGTATAGTCACTATGTGGTTATCAGGAATGAAAAATCAACTACCTTAGCAACACTAGAGAAACAACGAACAAATAAATAAGGGTGGGAATCAGAGTGATGCCTGAAAAGGCCAAACTGAAATAATTTTCCAACTTCATCTGGGTACTAATGACGTTTGCAAAAATGAAGGAAGTTAGGGGCTTGACATCCCTGAAATTTGGTTTCAGCTCAAGCCAGGAGGGTAGGCACTGTGTCACGGGCAGCAGTGGTGAGCACCGGAAGCAGAGGTGGCTGCTTAAGCCCAGTCCCCAGAGGGACCTGATCACCCTTGAGCATGACTGAGCCTGGAGTGCCCAGGTGCAGGGCTGGGATGTCGTCAGGGGGTGCTGTGACGGGAGTCAGGGAGGAGCAGAAAGCGAGCTCAAGTTTGGGAAGGAGGAGCAAAAGGTGGGCCCAGGGAGAGATGGCGACACTGCACTGACTCGGATAGGAACCGAGCTTGCTGCGGCCACAACGCAGAGTACTAATCACTATATGATCATGGCTAGCCATGGCCAGGCTTTGCTTGCCTCCCGCGCCCGCGAGAATCAGCATCAGCGAGATGTGCTCCGCGCAGTTCTGCCTACTGCTGACTTCCTGGGCTTGGACCCCAGACCCGGGCAGCGCCTTGTGCTCCCGCGCTCCCTCCCCCTCCTAGGCAGAGTGCAACCAACCTTTGCGTCTGTGCAACCCAGGGCCAGGCAACCCGGGTGCAGCTGGCAAGAGCAGGCGGCGCATTGCCGAGTCCTGCAGCAGCAGGACGGGACCCAAAGCCCTGGCGTGAAGAGCGCTTGCGGACCTCAGGGTCCCGGGCATGTAGCTACCCGTGCGGGGCTGGGGCGGCAGCGTTGGTGGGAGGCGAGGCCTGGATCCGTTCATCTTTTAGCCTAAGGACTAGTACTCAAGAAAGCCACCTGCACACTGAGAGGCTCTGCCTGGTGCTGACTGTGTGCCTGCTCCCTGGAGAGTCAGGGAAAGCCTAGGAACAAGCTGGCCTCTGTGGCCCCAGCGCTTAAGGTCTGCAGTGTTCCTCGTGAGGTCACTGGTTCTAGTCCCTGTCTGGCAGGAGTTCATGGAGTGGTCAGTGGTGTTGGCTCCTGGTTATCTATTTGCTGGCTATTGCTCTGTAAATGTATCCGTTGCTTTCTTCTTTTGATAGCAGGGCGAGTAGATTAGTTTGGATTTCCTTGTTTTCACCCACAAGTGCTGGTCACTCTCCACTGGGAGAGGTGGTGATTGCATGTTTCTGCGTTTTCTCCCTAGCCATCTCTCCCATCACCAGAGCTTGTTCCGGGAACTCCCCCTGCTTAGGGACACTAGACTTCAAGTCCCTCAATCAGCTATTTAACCCTCCCTTCCTGGTGGTGATGAGGGAACTGTGGGAGGCAGTCAAGCCGGGCCAATGCTAGGACTCACCTGTTGGAGTCACTTCTCTCAGGCGCTGCTCTTCCTGGCTGCCTCATTCCTATTGTGAGAGAACAGACAGAAGGCTGTGGGTTCAGGTGTTCTGTCAGATGTATTTTCTTGGGGCTAAGAGAGGAGGAAGGGAGCTTCAGGCAGGAAAGGGTAGCTCAGATTTCTGCCACTGCTCTCTGCTAGAAGCTGAAGGGATCTTTGTGAGCTCTTAGCTTGACTCCACTGGGAGGTAGGACGCTTACCACTCCTTGGTGTCTCTCTGACTCAGGGACAGGCCTGTTCCCTCCTCTTCCTGGCACCCCATGCATTTACTAGACCCAGCTGGGCTGCTCAGGACAGGAGAGGGGACATTTGAGGGAAAGGCCCACACCTGCTCAGTCACTCATGGTGAGCAGCTCAGCTGACAGCAGCTTCAAGTCTTCCCATGACTTTGATTGTTCTCTTTAATAACCTACTGACTGGATTGGCTCCAGAGAAGACTGCTGGAGTGACCCCCTGGCTTTGTGCCAGCAG
>NW_004525051.1:182220-187911 GCF_000260255.1 Octodon degus
TGTCATGAGACACAACTCTCTGGAGCCATAGAACCCTGCCCAGAACCACACATCTTGGGCACACATGGCCCCTTAGAGTACTCCTCTTGCTCTCCCCATTGAACTGCGTGAGTTCACGCAGGAAAGTGGAACTCCCTCAGGTGCACACACTGTATCCCCATTTCTGACACATCTGCCCCCACTCCTGCCTCCACATGGACCCGTGTCCATGTGTCTGAGTCTGTCTGTCCATCGCTTCCTTGAATTCCGCACAGTTTCTTTTTCCTTTTTTTAACCTAGAATTGACCTCAGAACCTTGTGCTTGTCAGGCAGGTGTTGTGCTGCTGTGCTATATCCCCAGCCCCATCCAATCTTACTGCCTTTGTCTCCTCACTTCAACTTTCTGGGTTTAGTTGTTCTGTGCCTGCTGAGTGTCACAGGCCCAGGCACCAGTACCTACAGGTTTCAGAGGTCTCTCCATTCCATCTCATGCTCTATAGACTTTACCAGACTCCAGACAGATACCTGCTTCTAAATTAGATCTTAGAATACATGTCCCAGCATGCATAGCCTTTGCAAAACTTTTCACACTCCCGTGATTGGAATGACTCTGATGATTCATCAAGCACTAAAAGCTTCAAGACTGAAGTTGGCTCAAGTTTTTGATCTCTCTCAGAATCCTGCAGGGGAGTTCCTTCCTCCACTGTCACTACGGGGCACTTGCCAGAGGCTGGGCCTTGCTGGAGGGGAGCTGGTGCAGGGTAAGCATGCCCAAGGCAGGTGTGCCCTGAAGGCACCTCTGAGGGCTTGAAGCGGGGCAGGCTGCCTTGCCTGGATACAAGAGGTCCGTGTCTTCCTGGGTGCCTGGGTGACAGGGTCAGAGGGGCTGAGCACTGAGCCAGGCCAGTGAGACATGGCAGAGAATTAGGAAGTGATGATGTTGGATCAAGAGGTTTACAAGGGAAGGTATTGGGTTGGGTGTTCCAGGTGTGGTGCCCTCACGCATCCCTGCGGTCTAGTCCCAACACCTTCCCTTTGCCACAAACCCTAGCCTCTGTTGTACTGCCTGCCTGGCACAGTGTCTGGTCCAGCACAGTGGGATGAGGGTCGGGGGTACTGACAAGACATAGTGCCTGTGCCACACAGCTACACTCCTCTGGGCTGCATTTGCCAACTTTGGCATCACCACTTAAGCTGCTGATCCACCAACCAGGTATTGGTCCCTTCATTCTTGCCATGAGATACTTTTCTCATAACTATTCCATTTAGGCCTTCAGTGGTACATGCCCAGTGCCCTGCAAATCTTTGTCGCTGGTCAGCCTAAGTCAGAGGGAACATTTCTACCAGAATGCTGAAAAGTTCATTAGAGACATGTCAAAAACATTCCTAAAATGTGCACTGTGTGCAAATACTCAGCTGAGCAGCCCAGAACACACAGAAATACCACAGGCAAGAGAGACCTCAGTGCACCCAAAGCTGGTGTGTGAGGAGGGCACACACCTCAGAGTAGCTTGAGAGTTCCTAGCAAGAGGAACAAGGTGACCTGTAGTCTGCTACAGTGAAGCCAGGATTGGAATGAGAAACCCCCTGAGTATTGGGTAGACTTTGGACAAGTCACTGGAGGGTCCCCTGCTTCTAGTCCCATGTGGTCCAGGGAGCCATGAAGAGAGCTTTCTGTGTGGCCTGTGCCAAGGAGAAGTGTGGTCTGCAGTCAGGCAGGGAAGCCAACGCCTCCTGTTCCATAGGCAAAGCTCTGTCAGTGCTGGGCATTGTCCTCACCTCATCAGCACCATCAGCATCCTGGGAGTGATCCTAGCAGTTCTGCTGTCACCGTCTGCATCAGCTTTACACACAGTTGTATGTTATCGGGCTGTGAAGGGAATGAAATTACTGAAACACCTCCTAATTTGTGAACGTGCATTTGTTCCCAGTATTCTTTGGCCCTTCCTTCCTTGCCTTTTTTTTCCTTCCTTCTTTCCTTTCTTCCATCCTTTCTTCCTTCTTCCTTCTTTCCTTTTTAATTTTTCTTTGTCTCTAGCTCTGTTTGTTTGCAAAGTAGTAGGGGTTTAAACCCTGGGCATGTCCTCACTGGGCAGGTCCTCCAGCACTGACTCTGCTCTCAGCCATGACCCAGCATTTATTACTGCAACCACTGCTGTAGAGTAAGCTCCTTATATATTCATGATGCCCGTCTGTCACATCCTTCATACTTCTCTGAGAGAAAGTTTGGCAAATGCAATGGGACAATGTATTTGTTTATTTGCAAATGTCTCAGTTAATTTGTCATTGCTGGGACAGAATACCCAACACCCAAAGTAAAGGAAGGAGAGGTTTATTTAGCTTCCAGTTAGTGGACATGTCAGTCCACACTCAGCTGGCCCCTAGGCAGAGTGACAGATGGCAGAGGGCACCGTTCATGTTTGTAGAAGCAGCAAAGAGTAAAGGGAGGAGCAACTGGGGCAGCTAGTGGCCTCTCATTTCGTTCTGTTGTCTCAGGCTACCCGTCCCAGAGTGGTGTAACACTCCCATAATCCAGCACTGGATCATGACGTAATCACAAACTCTAAAGCTGCCCCATGACTGCGTGAGGCTTTGGGGGGCACAACTAGACACATGACAGCAAGTTTTCTAATTTCTTCCTAAGTTCCCTATGAAGAAAGGACCACGCAAGTCATATTTTTAACATTTTAAAGCATGTTTTCTTTCCTATGCTCTCTTGGAAACATTGTAGAGTACTTTATAACCCTCACTCCCATGAAAAGTAAGAATTTTGAATTGATTCAGCACACTGAGGTAGCAAGCATAGGAGAAATTCCCAGAGGAGGTCTTCCAGAACTGCTTCAGAAAGTGACAAGAACACCCTGGACGTAGGGGTCCATCTCTGGGGAGAGTGAGGCAGGAGGATCAGTGATAGCCTAGGCTACAATGAAGTTAGCTCAAGACCAGCTTGAGCACATAGCTAGAACCTGTCTCAAAAAAAAAAAATAAAAAAATAAAGCAAAGAAAAATAGAAAACCGAAAAAAAAATAAGAAGAAAAAAATAGTGACAAGAACAATGCGATACATGTATTGTATTGAACAGGAAGCAATTTAAAGGGGATTAAGGCAATGTGACACTCACTATAATAATTTTTTATTATACAATGTTGTATGTTTTTACCATATCTCATAAATCCTCATGGTCTTCTTGGGTTTGATACCAAAATCACAGACAAATCAACAAATGGATAAACAACTCTTGACTGAAATTGAAAAGCCTATTCCAGGGATGTAGCTCAGTGAGATAGTCCTTGCTTGGTAAGTGTGAGGCCCTGAGGTTAATAACTGGTTCATAAAAAGGAAAGACAAAGAAAAAGACAGAGATGCAGAAAGAAAGAAAGAAGAAAGAAGAAGAAAGAAAGAAAGAAAGAAGAAAGAAAGAAAAAGAAAGAAAGAAATTAAAAATCTTTGTGCATCCAAATATATGAACATGGGCTGGGGAGATTGGCTCAGTAGAATAAGCACTTGCTTAGCATGGGCAGGGGCCTAAATTCAATCCCTGGTTCAAAACAAACAAACAAACAAACAAAAAACCAAAATAAAATACAAGATCTGCCTTGTAGTCCAGGCTGGTAACACACACCTGTAACCCCAGCACTAGGGAGACAGAAATGAGGAGCATCGTTACAGCTCTGGGCTGTGCAATGAGACCTGCACAAAAGCAAAAAGTATATCTATATGAATATGGAAGTGGCGTACATCCTCCAGACCAAGAGAAAATAACCACACATCTGATGAGACTGGTACATCCAGAGTGTATGAAGAATTATTACATCCCAGTAATTACAAGGTACACAATCGAATTTTTTTTGCAGAACCAGGGATTGAACTCAGACCCTTGTGCTTGCCGAGGAAGCACTTATTCCACTGAGCCATCTCCCCAGCTCCCACAATCCAACTTTTAAATTAAAAAAATTTCTTTTAGATGTATACAATTATGGTTACAAATAGCCAGAAGCACCTGGCTATCATTTTTAGCCATCTGCAAAATGCAAACCATAACCCCAGGGACAGGCAGGAGTGGTGGCACTGGGCTACCTCCCAGCACTTTGCAAGGCTGAGGTAGGAAGATGCTTCCCTTCAAGCCCATCCCATTACCACTGAGACTTAGGGAGGCCCTGTCTCAAAATATAAAATCAGAACAGGGGGCCAGCCTGGGGATTGCTACGTAGTGAAAAGGCCTGGTTTCACTCTCTAGTAGTGCAACCAAAGTACACAGATGAACAAGCACAGTGAAATAAAACTACACACCTCTTGAGTCAACATCCAAAACAAATTTGACACAAATTAGAGAGCAACAAGTGGTGGCCATTCTATGGAGAACTGGAATCCTCATAGCTTGCCAGTGGGAAATATAAACTGCTGCCGCTGCCGTGGGAGGCAGCTTGACATTCTTTAACAAGTTAAATCGATAGGTTCAACTGCAACAGGCCTCAGCAATCCACCTCTAGGGATACAGCCAAGCACTGAAAACCTATCTGACACACACACGTGAACAGAGCCCAGTATGGAAGCACCTTAAATATCGGCTATCAAATAAATAGGCAGGGAAACATGGAACATCTCTGCAATGAAATATTATTCAGTGATCAAAAGCCTGGTAGTAACCATACACTGACATGTGTGTACCTGGGAAATAGACTACATTTTATGTACTAGGTATATAATTTCACCTTGTATTGTGTGTGTGTGTGTGTGTATGTGCGTGTGCATTTCTGTGATGTGTCTGTGATGCAGACAGAAAATTGTTTACTCACTGGGTTTCATATTTGACCGTAGACTCTTGAGGCCACAAAGTAAACCCAACACAATCACAGCCAGTCCCCTGAGGACTCTGGCAATTCTCTGTCATTCTGGCTGTTAACAGAGCACATTTCAGCCAGCCAGAATTGGTGACATCTTTGCTCCAGAAGTATGTGGGTATCAGGCCTAGGAGTTCCACTGTGTCCCATGCGTGTTGGCCAGAAAGGGTAGATCCCAGCTGGAGCTCTGAAGACTCCAGGACTCCACTCTGCTGAGGCTCCACCATGCCCCTGGATACTAAATGAGGTGCTCTGATGACACAGTGCAAGCCAGTGCTCATCACCTGCAGTAGCTCAGGTGATACACTGATGAAGCATCTCCATTAGCTTGCATCCTGCCTCTGTAGTTTCTCTAAGTGCAGCCCTGAGGAGAATATGACATGAAAAAAATTTTAACTGCTAAAGACTTCAGTTGACCTAATAATAGTTGCAGTATAGGAAATGTGGTTTTCAGACATGCAGAAATGTGCCAGGAGCCTTCCAGACTGGAGCCAGATTGACAGGCAGTGATCCCATGTGGACATTGTGATTGCAGGACTCCTGAGTCAGGCGCTTGTATTGGGGCTGTTAGTGTAGATAAGGAACGGCATGGGAAGCTCACCTGGTGGTCCTTGCTGGTACTCTCTGCACTGAAGGAACCTGAGGCAGAGGAATTCTAAATTCAAGCCAAGCCTGAGTAACTTAACAACACGATCTCGTAAAGTTAAAAAAAGAAAAAAAAAAAAAAAAGGAGGAAAAGAAAAGAGAAGAAGAATGGAAAAGGAGGTGAGGTGTCGGGCGCCCTCCCGTCCAGCAGGAAAGCACTCAGCACGATTTGTGCGGCGGAAAGGCTTTAATCGTTCTCCTGAGTGATGCGCCCCGAGAGAGTACA
>NW_004525051.1:188609-199200 GCF_000260255.1 Octodon degus
GGATGGTCCTTTGGATTTACTCCATAATAAGGAATAAAGTAAGGTTTCCTTTTATTAAAGGATGGACATAAAATAGCCTTCTGAGAAGTGAAGGGCAAGAAATTGTTGGGAAAAGACAGGAGCCACAGGTGCGATGATCCTGAGGCTGCCACAGCACTGGAACACTCAGCACTGGAATGACACCAAGAGCTGTGGAGGTGCACACAAGATGCACGAGGTGGGGATGTCATTTGGTGGCATGCAGAGCTGAAGCCTGGTCTGTGAAGTCTCCTGAGCCATGTATTTTGGGCATTCCTGTTGGGCTTGATTTCTCTTTTAATTTTTGCATGTGCATATTATGCTTAGTTGGGAATCAAATATCCACATTCTATATGACGTGGAACCAAAGTTACCAGCTTCATTTCCTTCACAAGCACAGAAAAACACAGAAGGCAGATGATAACTGAGAGCGAGGCAGCTCTTGAAATGCACGAGTCCCTGGGGAAGCATCAGGCATTCATTAAGGCTGCTTGGCTCCCGAGGCAAACAGTGCTTGGGCTGTGCAGGTTGTGAAGGTCAGAGCCTCACAGTGGGGTGCTCCGCCACATCCACTGAAGGAGTCTATAGTCCTCAGCATTCCACCAATAGCATCCGTGGCCTCAGCTGCAGTATCATTGTGTGGAAAGGACCATTTGGAGATGTGCCATGAATCAGAATGTTTCTGGGTGCTTGAATTCACACTGGCCCAACACCAGCTTATGAAAGGCCAGGATTGGGATAGTTTAGATCTATCACAGCGGCTCTTTGGACAGCATTTACCCTCAACACTCTGCAGAGCCCTTGAGAACTTTCCCTCTTTTCCTTTTGTCCACTACCTGACTGCTTTGTCTCACATTGCCAGCTGCATGCAATTGTCCTCCAGACTCTGTGACAAGTGATCAGGGCCCTTGAATGTCCCCCAGGGCACACACAGTCTGAGAGAAACAAGGGGCCCCTGCACTTCCCAGCTTGGTTTTGCATGGGTCATTCCAGAGGTTAGGCTGACCCAAAACCCAGAGTTGTCTGCCAGAGCTACCAGGAAGGCAGTGGATGCCAGCAGGATGACAAGCTATGGAGTTCTGAGCAGCGTGGGTTCCCCTGGCCTGGTAGGTGATAAAATGCCCAGGAAACCTCCAGGTCTACTTCTGTAAGCATATGGATAGAATGGGTGTTGTGTTTCTGGTGGTGGTGGCTGGGGGAGTTGGTAGGGGGTTGAAAAGAGAGTTGTTGGGGACACAGAGATTTACCTGGTTCTCCTGGTTGGAAAGACACTGCCATAGAAGAGGAGCAAGAACAGTGCAGTTGAAGGGTCGTGGGCTCTCTGCCAAAGGGCAAGGGAATGATGCCTGAAGCTGAGCCAGTAGGAGGGCAGATGTAGTAAAATTACTCTCATGACTGGGAATCAAACCCAGGCCACAGTGGTGAAAATGCCAAACCCTAGCCACTAGACCACCAGGGACCTATACAAGTAAGCTGCTCGAGAATGCCTGAGACAGCCTTGCAAATCCAAGATCTTTGGGAGAGTGTGTGACCCTGGAAAGGGTTCCTCCCCAGCCAGTCCTGGTGGTCGCTGCTACTACCCCATCTCTCAGCCCCTCTTCCTTCTGGCCTGTTCCTTGCTCAGAGCTCAAAGGCCAGGACGCCAGGAAACCAATCTGCATTCTGCTCTAGGGCAGCTCTGTCGCAGAGGGCGCACAGGTAGGGCTCAGCTTTTCTTGTGTGCATCAGTTCTGGGTCAGCAGTCTCTGCCTTGGCCCTGGGCTGGTGAGCAGGTGAGTCTCCAGGATCCCTCTGCTTCCTGGTCTCTGAATTGGCTTCTGGGACTCTCCTAAGGAGTCACCAACCAAAGGGCTCCTTTTGGTCTGGAGTAATAAGGTAGGAGGGGCTTGACAGAGCTCCAGCAGTGTTACAGGTTCTCAACATTGAAACCAGCCCAGAATCCAATATTAAAATTTAAACATGAGCCTTTTATTCTGGGGCTCAGGAATAAAAGGTCACACTCATGCAGGAGAGGACAAGCAGCCAGGAGCCTTACAAGAACAGAGGTTTTAATGGTGGAAACTGCATCCTGTTTGGCAAACAAATTTGTCATTTAACGTAGAACAGTACCTTTAGGGATAACATAACTGTTACTCAGCATACATTTTTTCAGGGAGCATTGTTTTCTGGGAACTCTCAGTCTATGGGTGATTTATCAGTGGTACACCAAGCCTCCTTGTGGTCCTACAAGGAAGCAGGGACACAGAACGTTGAGCAGAGTTATTTTTTACATTTAGTTTTACATTAAAATCAAATTAATTACATCAAATTACTTTCACATTAACCCTTTACAGCAGCACAGTCAGGGTTGCTCTGTTTCCTTGTGCGCCTGTTTCCTGGCTGGCTGTGTTCCAGGTGGAAGGGGACACATGAGCACCACAGGGAAGCCTTCTTAATTTATGGACTCAACATACTGCTCAGTTTGCAGAGATTTGGGCGACGGGTTGCAGAGGCTGAGCATTTCTGGACCTCAAGCCAAACAAGCATGTGCTGTGAGCTATTTTACTGCAGATATTCCCCTCCTGTGAAGTGGACAACACTTGGAGCCCTGAGAGTTTACTCAAGTACTATAAACGGGAGAGGAAGAGTATTTCTTTTGCCATACTCTCACATATCAGGATATGGGAGATTCCTCAGCATACTAGGAAAGGCCAAAGAGGCCACAGGATAGACTCCATTTCATGCACCCCAAAATAGGAATTGGGTCTGGCATGGTGGCATATGCCTGTAATGAAAGCATTGTGGGAAACTAAGGCAGGAGAGTCAAGTCACAAGTTCAAGTTCAGCATGGGTTATTGAGTGTCTTAGCAAGACTCTGTTGGTATGTATAATAGAAGTAATGAAATGAAATACAAAAGGTACCAAGTAGAATCAAATAAAATAGGTGCAAAAATAGAATTTTGGTGCCAAGGCTCACATTTAGTTCCTGGTACTGGAATCAATAAAGAAAAACCAGGACCTCTTCCCCGATAACCTCCACCCAGCAGTGCCCACCACATGTTCATTTCCTGGCATCAGAAGTGGAACCTAACAGAGATGCAGCCAATCGAAGAAATTCATGGTACAGGAAGGGCATAGTGACACCATGACTGGGGAATCATCAGGCGTGGTTGTGGCAAAAGCCAAAGAGTTGAAATACTGCCCTTGAGAATTGAGTGAAGGACATCAGTACTACCTCTAAGGGTCCGCATCCATACAAGGTGTAGCATTCTATCGGCTCCAATGACAGGCCTCAGATTGAAACATTTTTAAGGACCTACCTGTCCTCTGTCACCTCTGTAAAACACTAGTGTGGAAACAAACAGCAATGGAGAGTGCTCTCTAGCACTAATACAGAGACGGTCACCTGGAGGCAAGCCACCCTGTGCAGGTAGAAGCCATGGCAGTAGGTGTCTTTCCATCAGATAGTCTAAAAGCCAAATCCAGATGTATAAGGAAAAGTGAGGAGGAAAAAGAGACCAGAACTCGCCAGGGTCTCCTCCCCTAGGATAAGTGGCTGGGAGGACAGTGCTCACCTAGGTCCTTCTGAGCTGTCCTGCCGGGACCTAGTGGTAGGTCACACAGAGAGCAAACTGCACAGGGAGGAATGACTTCAAGCTGGCTTGGAAACTCAGCTGTCCACATCAGGTGGCCAGAGCTTGGGGGCCTGGTCCACAAAAGCCTTCTGCTTTGGGCAGCTACCCTTCCTAGAGGCTCGCAGACAGGAACCTGCAGATCAAGCCGGTTGTGCAGGGAGTTGATGGAGGAAGGTCCAGTGACGAAATGGAGAATACAGTGTGCTGTGCTGAGCTGGTTCTGGCTCTGCTCATGTAGCAGCATGGGCCAAGCAGTGCATGCGGCATTCGCACAGCAGTTGGCTGCTCTGAGGAAATGTCTGCACAGAGACCTGGAAATACGTGTACAAGAACGATGACTGTAGCACATTTTGTGACCTGAAAATGGTGCAATGAGGCTACTTTCAACAGCATTTGGAGAAGGGCTAAGCAATGCAGAACCCAGGAAAGGGAGATGCTCTTGGAAAAGAATACAGAGGGCTGTGTGTGCTGCTGATCTCTCTAGTAACAGGATGATTGCTGGAGCTCTCCCCAATTCCAAGCACAGAAGTGCACACATACATACATACATACATACATACATACAATGAGGGTAGGTGATTCATATTTGGGATCATAGCACATTTAAAGAGGAGACATTTTCCTTTTTCTTCCAACATTCGGGAGGGTAGGAAGATTGCTTGGTAGTCCAACATGTTTGCTTGAGGAGTGTGGGGTGCAGAGTCAGCAGGTGCTGTAGAGGCCCAAGTCCCCTGAGCGGTGGAGGGCACAGGCATGGTTGTCCAGCAAGTGAGGAGCAAGGCTTGTGGCAGAGGTGTTGTGGTTGAATGGCTGAAGAGAAGGTCCTGTAGTTTGGAAAGGTGAAGCAGGCTGGGGTTGAAAAGAGCTAGGGGTGTCCCTGGATGGGCTAGAACCACCAACCTTTCAGATAACAGCCAAACACACTAACTGATGGCTCCACAGAGAAAAGCTTGTTTTTCTTCATTGGGAGGGAGCACACATTGCCTCCAGGAGCACAGGCCCTGGCTTCAGGCCCTTGGGGGTTGCAGGACACCAGTCCCATGTCCAGAGCTCAGAGAGGTAAGGTGAGGATCAGAGTGGAAACCTGCCCTTTGGCGAATTGTGAAGGCCTGGGGAGGCCATGGAACCTTTGAACTTAGGATGGAGCTCTGAAGTCTGAGGCCAGGAAGAGGCCTGAGGGTGGCTCTAGCTCTTCCTGCTCTTTGACCTGTGATCCGCCAGGGGGAGCTGAAGCTGTCCTGTGGGATTCCTGTTTTCCTCTCAGGCCTCCAGGAGAAAAGGAGCCATGGAGATTTTGTGTTGAGTCCTCCTTTGAAAGTGGGTCCAGCGTGGATGGGCTCAATTAAGATGGGCTGCCTGAACCGGACATCCCCTTTATTTTTTCTTTTTCTCTTTCTATATTATTTTTGTATTTTAGGAAGGGTCTACAGGGTGTTCAGGGTCTCACTACTAGATAAGACTTGTAGTGATTCTCCTGTTTTCAGGTTTCCTAGCGCTGAGATGGCAGGTGCGTGGCACCACGCTCAGTCTCAACCACCATCCTGAGGGCAGGACCAGCATGGTCTGCCAGGGATCAAACCCTGACCATTGTGGTTCGACTAAGGAGGTGCTGTAGTCCGCTAAGCTGTCTGGCCGGCCCTGGGTGGCTATTTAAGATGCATCCTCATGCAGAACCTCACAGAGAAGGAAATCCCAAGGAAGAAGTAAGGGGAGGGCGCACTTTCTTGAGATGGGTGCTGGACACCTCGGGCAGTGCAGAGCAGAGTCAGGAGGGCCCTGAGGCCCCATTGGGTGGGGGTGTGGCCTGGAGGGACCCCAGCCAGATCAAATGGGGCCTCAGAACTCAAAGACCAGCAGGCATCCTTAGGTACTGGTTGACCAGAGCAAGGGGGGTTATGTTTCTTGGCTGGAGGAAGATCCAAAGGAAGCCAAGGTGGAGGAGATGGAGGAGTTGAAGGAGGGAGCTAAGTAGAGATGTGATGGCCTGGTTACACTTATATATTTTTAAATTTTTAAATTTATAAATTATAAATATATAATATAAATATGAATTACAAATATAATTTATAAATTTGCAAATTCATAAATTTATAAATATTTGTCCTTTGCAACATGCAGTTAAAAGAATCATCTCAAAGAAAAAGTGAAATACACTTACCTGCCAGTCCTTTCAATAAACCTCCTAGCAAGTGAGTAGTTTAGGGTGACAGCTACATGCCAAAGGGAGTAGGAGGCCAAGTTAGGAATGAACTGTCTATGCAAGACAAGAGCATGGTTAAAGGGCCCAGATTTCCCTTGATCAGCATGAGCAGAGCTCATTTTTATTTACCACGTGATTTCTACTTTGTTTCTTGGCTTTGAAAATGTGTCTCTTGCTGAGCAAGGAGATCCGACCCTGCAGGCCCAGTCCACAGAGGCGAAGGTATGAGGATTACTTGAGCGTGGCCGCTCTGGGACTTAGTCCTTTCTTTCACAAGAGAAAGAAAGAGAGCAGGAAATTATCTTTCAGACCAGGTAGGAATAACTGGATCTTCATTTCTGTCCTGATGGGCTCTATCCGTTGGTGTCCTTAGAGCTTCCCATTTGTTGTAATTATAATAGTTTTAAGTTTCTTTTTTATTTGTAATTATTGATATAGTTGGATAAACACTTGTCATATTTCCTATCGTTCTCTGTTGTCATTTTTTCTCTTCTATGCTCTTTCTTTTCTTTTTCTTTTTTCTTCCTTTTTTTTTTGTCTTTTTGAGACACGATCTTGCTATACTGTTCAGCCTGGCCTTGAGTGTACTTTGTAGCCCAGGGTGGCCTTGAACTTGCAGCCATTCTCCTGCCTCTGCCTCATGAGTGCTAGCATTATCAGTGTGTGCCACCAAACCCGGCAAGTCTTGCATCCTTTTTCTTGATTCTCCTTCCCTCACTCCCTCCCTCTCTTTCTCCAGGTGGTGTCTGTGTTGGTACGAGGCTCTCACCTGAACTACCTGACTAGCCCTCCTCCTATTCTTATTGCATTTTTTTTGCTCTGAATGCCCTCAGGCATGGTTTGTCTGGCTGGAGTGTTGTGGGAGTCGAACTACAGCTACCTGAGGCTCACAGCTTTGTGGAAGCAGCCACTTAAAGAACTGAGCTATGGCCAGGCCCCCAATGGTAGAAGGTTTTTTTTTTTTTGGAAGCTCGAAATGCCTTTAGGGCATTTCTCGTTTGCAGTGACTCTCTGGTTTGGAACCCCAGAAGCTTGAGCTTCAGGGCTTTGTTTAAGCAGGCACTTAAACAACTGAGCTGCTGGCAGGTCCCCTCTTATTGCATTTTGAAACAGAGTCTGACTGAGTTGGGCAAGTGTTCTGGCTGTTTCCAAGGTGAGGTCTTGCCTCAGCCTCCCATATCGCTGAGACTGCAGGCCTGGGCCAACACACTAGCCTCCTATTTTCTCTTTAATTGAACATTCTCTCCCATACCAAGTTATGTTCTGCCTTACTATAGAAATTCTATTTAGTAAGTTAATGAACTGTTGAGTACTAGAAGGTGAACCTGGGGGGCAACTGATTTAACTGATTCCCATCTCCTGTCTTTTTTTATTTTTTGAGACAGGCTCTTGCTAAATTGTCCAGGCTAGGATCGGCCAAATAGATCAGCAGATTAAAGCACCTGTTTAGGCAGATGCAGGGGCCGCAGGGACCACAGGGCCCAGGATCTCTGGGCCTGCTGTACTGGCCCCAACCCAGGGAGTGGCTGAGATAGGTATTAAAATGGGGCTTGGTGATGCATGCCTGTAATCTCAGCATTAGGAAAGCGATAAACAGGAGGGTCACTAGCAATCCAATCTACATGGTGAGAACCTGTAGACCCTGAACATCCTGTCCTAAATACAAAAATGAATAAAGAAATAAATTATCTAGGCTGAGCTCAAACCTGCTGCCCTCCTGCTTCACCCTCTTGAGCAGCTGAGATTATAGCCCTGTACCACTGTACCACAGCTTCTTATTTTGTAAGACAGGGTCTTGCTTTGTGGGTGAGGTTGGCCAACAACTTGGGATCTTACTGCCTCAGCCTTAGAAATTCATGGTTCCCTAGTGCAGTGGCACATTCCTATAATTGTAGCAGTTGACAGGCTGAGCAGAAGGATTTCTGTAAGTCTGAGGCCAGTGTGGGCTCTACACTGAGTTCCAAGCCAGCTTGAACTATATGTTGAGATCCTATCTCCTACACCCCACAAAAAATATCTTGGCTTATAGGTGTGACCCACTCAGCCATTTCTTTATAACTTTCTAGCAGTCATCCTTTTGTACACAATATGTTCACACCTAAAGTACAGCAACTTTTGTTTGAGTTGTCATACTGCTTGAGATTGAAGCACTAGGCTCTTGTGCATGGCACACAGGTGCTACCACTGTGCCAAATTCTTCACTGTAAGCTAGGACATTTTCTTTTTTCCATAATTTTATTGAGAAACAAATAGGAATGAGACAGTTTCAAACCAAATTGGTAGGACAGTTTCAACAATTAACACATTGCATACATTCTTCCCAGTGGTTAATTGCTGTGCTAGATGCAGACATGATATCCTATTTACAAACACTATTAGAATAAATCCCTCCATTCACTAAGAGAATGTAACTATACAACCATCCTAACCATTTGGAATACACAGATACAAAATGGACATTCAACTGTATCCCCTTTTTTGTTAAGTTCCATTATCTGAATATTATAGGTGTGTTAACTCAGCAAAATATTCTAATAGAGTCCAGCAGACCCAATTATTATGGACTACTGGACTCTTTTAGAATACCTTTTTTCCTTTTAAAGACAGATTCTCACTATGCAAGCTGGTCTTGAACTCACTATGTAACTCTGGCTGGGCTCAAAATTGTGGCAATCATCCTGCCTCAGCCTTCAGACTGCTGAGGTTGCAAGACTTTACAACAGCCTTGGCTATTAAAGCATTTTAAAGCTTTATTCATTTTAAAAATGTTCCAAAATCAACTTCTTTGTATAATCTTGTTTTCCTTGTTTGGATTTTCCAGTCTGGGCATCAAACTCAGGACCTTGTGCTTGCCAGCTAGATGCTTATGCCACTGAGCTATATCCACAGTCCTGCCATAATGATTTCTAAATTAAATCACTATGGAAGTTCCAGCTGGCTGCTGTACTAGCTCAAAAGAACTGATTCTTTGCCCTTATAAAAACAGATTTAACTCTAATGATGCTGATTTTATCTGTTACATTTGCATGGAATGTGTTGCCAAATAAATGATATTTGGGCTGAGGAGCCACTGAACAGGCACGGTTTTATGGTCTGACTTGAGTGTTTTATGTAAATATTAAACTTGGTTGATTCCTTTTCATTTTAATTACATGAACAATATCTGTGATCAGAAGCACTCTAACCAAACAGCAAAAATAAGGAACAAAACCGATCTTCCTTCCTGGCTGCCAGGTCTTTCCACCAGTTCAGGTTGGCTGCCAGTAATGGAGCAGAGGGGCTGTGACCAAGGAAGCCAGGAGCTCCCAGGTCTGCCCTGAGGATTCTGGGCCTGGTGGGCAGTGGGAAAATGGGGAAGGGCAGGAGAAGGAGCAGGATGCTGTAGTATGCAGACGTGTCCCAAAGGAAAATGTGGTCAAAGGAGTGGGAGCCCTGGGTGGCAGTGGAGGCCTGCAGAGCTCCTGCCCTGCCTCCATCCCCAAGTGGGTGTGAGGTCATTAAACACCTAGGGGCAATAGGTGAGCACACTGACATGAACATCTTCTTTACTTGTTGTGACAGGCTGGACACTTATATGGGTTCCATGGTGTAATGGTGAGCACTCTGGACTCTGAATCCAGCAATCCAAGTTCAAATCTCAGTGGGAACTTTCTGTTTGAACTCATGGTAGGACCTTTCTGTTTAGTTGAGCTGAACACAATTTTCTTTCAGAGTTTAAAGGTGACTTAGCTTGGAAAAGGCCAACACTGGGCTCTGAGGGCCTCCACAGTGTGTGTCCCAGGATGTTAGACAACGTGGTGATTTAGGAACACCTCTGTCCTGGGAACATACAGATGAGTTTCTAGAAAGGAAGAAGGAAAGAGAGAAGAAAAGAAATAGGGGCCTGGATCTTGTGGGGGACAGGAAGGTTTTGGTGCAAGAAGGGCAGTGGCACAGCCGGGACTCCAGGGTCCTGGGTCGCCCTGCTTCCTTCCCAGGAGTCCTCCTGGGCAATCAGTTTCTCAGGAAGTCAACTTCCATTAGGAATCTGCTGAGACCTCACCTCCAGGTAAGGGCTCCTGGTTCTCCCCTCCTGGGCCACATTGTGCTCTGCAAACCCTCAGCCCAGCCTCAGCTCTTGCCTTGGGATTTCCTGACTTGGCCTCCCTGGGGTCCCAGGGACTCTGCAGGTGTTTCCCTGTCCTCAGAGAACCCTCAGGCGTCAACACAGAAAATGAACCCTAAAACCTGCTTACTCAGACACCTAGCCATCGCTCCTTCTGGCCAGGACAAAGGGATTTCCCCGCGGAGTTCCTCCAACCTGGGGTCCCTGTATTTTATTCCCATGCTCATTGCATTCTGCAGGTCCGCTGGCTGGCTCTTTGAATTTGGATTTCATTCGGAATTGCTAGCTCCTAAGTATTCCTGGTGAATCTGCATTCCTCCCTAGAGGAACTTGGGACCTGGCCCCGGGGTTGGGGATCCTCACCCTAAGGGAGGCAGGAAGTCCACTGGCCAAGTCTGTAGCCCCCAGTGGGGCGCCAGGTCCAGAGGAAAGTGAGCAATCACAGGGTACCGAGGCTAGCCCTGCCCACACTTGGTTCTGGAAAGAGCCATGGGCCACACCCCGAGGGGACGAGTTTTTCTGCACTGGAAGGGAGCATGAGGGAGGATCCCCAGGAACTGAAGGAGGGAGCTTAAAGTCTCTGCAGATACTGAGCACCAGGAGCCTCGCAATAGTTATGGTGTTGAAGTTAAAGT
The DNA here is from genome assembly GCF_000260255.1 of Octodon degus. Classification (NCBI taxonomy): domain Eukaryota; kingdom Metazoa; phylum Chordata; class Mammalia; order Rodentia; family Octodontidae; genus Octodon; species Octodon degus. The sequence continues at coordinate 199,182 of NW_004525051.1, forward strand.
GCTTGCTTACTTTTCTTTC
>NW_004525051.1:199570-200875 GCF_000260255.1 Octodon degus
AAGGCGCTGGCCCTCTGGTCCTAGGCCCGCCTGCCCACGGAGGGAGGTGAGGTGGCTTTGGGATGAGCTCCTCCTGCTCATCTAGAGAGTGGCTTCCAGGAAATCAGAGGGAGCGATCTGTGTGGACAGGGCCCGAGGCGGGAAGATGCAGAAGAGCTTGGTCTGGGTTCTTCTCCAGGATCAGGGTGCCCAGGGTTTCACCCCACTTATATTTGGAAGGTTTTCTGTGGGGCTTGGAAAAGAACAGGACCCGCACACTGGCTTTCATCTTCAGGTCAGGCCAGGCGCCGCGCCCTCACCACTCCCTTTGGCCAGCTCGCGGAGGAAGGGCCCAAGCCAGCCTTGAGCCAAGGGGTCAAGGCCCAAGTAGCCCCAAGAGAGGGAGGTGCAGGAGACCCACAGCTGCAGGTTCACCAGGGTATGGGCAGCTGGAGGAAGGTAACTCTGACCTATCTGTGATCTCACTGTGCTCAGCAATAAGTTGCTACTACAGAAGAATGGCTTAGCTGGTTCTGCACTCAGGAGAAAGGCGAGAAGATGGGAATTCCCTGATGTGCTGAAGCCAGAGACAAATCAATAGACACACCACCATTTTAAGAAAGTTCTGGGCAATACTCTTGCTTTAGCCAGAGTGCTGCATTTCAGGCATATGCCAACACACTTGTCCATATGAAGATTGGAAAGCCTATGCCTTGTACTTTTTAAAAGGTTTCTTTTTTTTTTTTTTTGAGACAGGGTTTTGCTATGCATTTCCAGCTGGCCGTGAACTCACTTTGAGCCCAAGCTGGCCTCCAAATCCCAGCCATCCTCTTGCCTCAGCCTCCAGAGTGCTGGGAAGCTGCTGTACACCATCAGACTGGGTTCATCCTTTGTACTTTGCATTTAAATTTTATTTTCATATGTATTGCTCTGGTTTTCAAATGGTTAATTTTCATTTTATAAAAAATAAAATTCCATAATCTTGAATAGCGATAAATACTCCATTACATATCATTATGCTCATGTGACTTGAAATTACTTCAGTTTATTAGCAAATATATGTGGAAAAATAGCTTTTCTGTGAATTGAATGTTATTTTTGAGCAGGACATTGGCAATTTATTCATTCAATCATATCTAATTTTGTAACTGTAACTTTACATTTGTTTTTAGTTAATTGATAAACGTTAGATATAAATTGTGATAACATTCATGGAGGGCATTTATACGTGTTGAAGTTTAGTGGGAGCTTGGCTGATCAAAAGCTCAGCTGGAAGCTCAGCTCAGCCCTGGACAGCTGCAAGCTTGAGTGGCCCTGAATCCAGGT
>NW_004525051.1:201506-203979 GCF_000260255.1 Octodon degus
TAAGTGAGACATATACAACCCAAATTAGTTATAAAACAAATCTTCAGGTAGACATATAATAACCAAGATTCCAGAAATTCATAAAAGAGCAGAATATTAAAAGCTGTTAGCAGAAAGAAACAGATCACCTCTACCAGAAAGCCCATCAGAATCGCAGCAGATTTCTCAACACAATCCATCAAGTCAAGAAGAACTTTGAGGGAAGCATTTCAGGTCCTGAAAGAAAACAACTTCTACCGCAGATGGATGTTTCCAACAAAGTATCTATCAAATGCAATAGAGAAATAAATTATTTCTATGTTAAAGAAAAACTGAAGAAGTCATGACCACCAAACTAATCTCACAGAGAGTACAGATATTCTAGCAAGAGACAAAAATGACCACAAATTCAAGAAAAATAGAAAAGAACCACCAAGCAGAGCAAGTAATGAAAGAGAGGGAAAGAATGGGAAAGGAACCTGAGAAAGATAATCCAATACATATCTCTTATAACCGTCAATGTAAATGGCTTTAATTCACCTATCAAGAGAATCTGACTGGCAGAGTAGATCAACAAACAAAAATCCAACAATCTGCAATATACAAGAAACACAGTTAGTTCAAATGGAAATTGATAGACTGAAAGTGAAAGCATGGAAAACAATACTCTAGGTGACAGGAAACCAGAAATCAACAGAGCTAACCATTGTGGTTGATGACAATGGGAACTTCAAACCAAGAATGAGCAAATCAGTTAAAGAAGATGATTACATATTACTACAAAGATGTCCAGTGTGATTACTGTTCCTTGAAATAGTTCGGGAAGCATTAGCTAGAGCAATTAGACAAGACAGAGAAATAAAAGGAGTAATGGTTGGAAAAGAAGAAGTGAAATTATCATTATTTGAATATGACATGATACTCTATACAGATTCCCAAAAGTGCACTAGGATACTTGTAGATTTAGTGACCAAATGGAATAGTATAGCAGGATACAAAGTCAGCAGTCAAAAATCAATAGCAGGGGCTGGGAAGACAGCTCAGTGGTCTAAGCACCTGTAGGCCATGCCAGCCCTGGAACCCAAAGCCTGCCATGCTTGCCACCAAAACTGGGTGCAGGTGGCCCATACCTGTAATCTAAGAACTGGGGACCCTAAGACAGGAAGATCACTCTGAGTTGGAGCTGTGTAGTGGGACCCAATAGCAATGGGATAGCCAAATAGCTCAGCAGATTAAAGTGCCTGCAAGCAGGCACAGAATCAGGGGTTTGATCTCTGGTCCTGCCATGACAGCCTCACAGCAGGGGCACACTGAATTGGCGATTGAGACTGGGCCTGGTTACATGCACCTCTAATCTTAGCACTTGGGAGGCACTAAACAGAAGAGTCATTAAGAGTCTGATCTAATAGAGAGACCTTGAATACCCTGTAGACCCTTCCCAAAAATTACAGAAAAATATAAAAAATGAAAAAGAGACCCTGTTCCAAATAAATAAATAAATAACTATTAAAGAAAAGATTTATCATTCAGAAAAATCAATACCATTTCTTGTCTCTTTTTTTTCCATTGTTTTTTTTTTTGGGGGGGGCAGCAGGGATTGAACTCAGGCCCTTGCACATGCCAGGCAAGCACCTAATCTACTGAGCTATCTCCCCAGGCCCTTCATAGCATTTCCATATACAAACAACAAACTCAGGGACAAAAGAATTAGGGAAACCACACCTTTTGTGATAACATCCAAACAAAATGACATAGTTAGGAATTAATACAACAAAGAAATTAAAAGATCTGTACAGTGAAAATGGCAGTCCTCTGAGCAAACAGATTAAAGGGGATTTCAGGAAATGGAAATATTCTTTGCTCCTGGATAGGAAGAACCAACAGTGTGAAAATGGACATACTCCCAAAATGTTTACACAAATGTAATGCAATACCAATAAAATATCATTAGTATACTACACAGATCTAGGGAAAGCATTCCTAAAGTTCATTTGGAAGCAGGAGACTGAGAATGGCAAAAGCAATCCTGATCAACAAAGGAAAGACAGGAGGCATCGCAATCCCTAACATGAAATTGTACTACAAAACCACTGAGAGGAGATTAGCACGGGACTGACAAAAAGCAGACATGAGGACCAATGGAATAGATTAGAAGGTGCAGCAACAACTACAAACACACTCAGCCACCTTATCTCTAACAAAGTGGCCAAGCATGTTCACTGGAAGAAAGATAGTCTCTTTAATAAATGATGCTCGAAAAACTGGCTTTCTACATGCCAAAGGCTAAAAGTAGACCCATGTCTCTCATCATACACTGAAGTAGAGTAAAAATGGATAGAGCCTTTATAAATTAAAACAGAAACACTAAATCTCCTGGAGGAAAATGTAGGTGGAAATCTTGAAGTCATGGGGTAAGGGGAGCACTCATAAACAAAAATCCAACTGCAAAGGAAATATTTCAAAGAATCAACAATTGGGAACTCATCATTTAAAA
>NW_004525051.1:205526-209663 GCF_000260255.1 Octodon degus
TGAGGTTTTTATCATGAATGGGTTTGGGACTTTGTCAAATCCTCTCTCTGCATGTATTGAGTTAGTCATTTGGTTTTTCTTCTTGGCTCTGCTAATAAATGTATGTTATATTTAATTTTTTGAATTATTATTTTAGTTTTTGAGACAGGGTCTCATGGTGGAGTTCAGGTTGCCCTTGAACTCATTGTGTATACCAGGCTGGCCTGAAACTCTCTGCAACCCTCTGCCTCCACTTCCCAAGTGCTGGGATTGCAGGGAGGCAGCACTACACCGAGCCTATTCCTTCTATTCATTTGCATATGTTGAAGAATCCCTACATCCTCAGGATAGATCCTCCTTAGTCATGGTGCACAATCTTGGTGATTTGCCTCATTCTGTTTGACAGTATCTTACTGAAGATATTTGTGTCCAGTTTTCATGAGGGAGATAAGCATGTACGTCTCTTCTCTGGTTGATTCATTCTCTCATTTGGTATCAGGTAATTCTTGCCTGCAGGGATCAATTTGGGAGTACTGCTTCTCTTTCAATGTCCATAAAGTGTTTAAGAAGGAGCGGCATTAAGCCTTCTCTACATTTCTTGTAGAATTCAGGTGTGAATCTGTGAGAACCTGGGATATCATTTACTGGTAGGTTTTAAATTACATCTGTAGTTTCATTGATGGGTATTAATTTATTTGGAATTTTTAAAACTCCTTGGTCCAGCTTTGGTAATTCATATGGATCTAAAAATCTGTCCATGGGGCTGGTGAGATGGCTCAGTGGCATAAAGCACCTACTTAGAACAAGCTTAGCAAAGCACAGGGACTGCGGTTCAATCCCCCAGCACCACATGCCAGCCAGCCCTGCCCCCTGGTGCACTGAGCTGGCCACTAACACACACACACACACACACACACACACACACACACACACACAGAGATAAATAAATAAAATTTAAAAAAAATCTGTCCATTTCTTCTGTTTCTGATCTTATAAAAATACAGGTTCTGAAGATGGTTGTTGAGGACTCATGAAGCAACTATGACATCATTCAAACTACAAAGTGTTGGCCAATGGTTGCATTTCACTTGACCAGAAATATACCACGCATAGTTTCCTACAAAAAATGATAAGAACAAAACATCATGGAGCATTTTTCCTAAAAATTGAAACTAAATGTTCAATTTCACAGAGAAAGGAGAATTTATGTCTTCCTAAAAAAACTCTGCAAAAAATTCTGGAGCAGACCTGTGTGCAGACAGCTTAGACAGCAGAAGTCCTAAACTCCTAAAAAGACAGAAAGAGTAGCAAAATGTCATGTATGTTCAACCAAAAGAGTCAGGAAACCAAAACACCATGTTATCAGTGTAACTTATCTTGTATGTGGAACATGTCATTTTCATGCGTGAAAACTACCTTGCATATGATCATTCAAGTACAGATTATTTTTGTGGTAGAGTTTTATTTGTACGTTCACTGTAGCGCACATTGTTTTTTGATGGAAACCACTATGAAGCAGCTCTGAGCAGGATGTAAGTGCCCAATTGGCTTTCCATGCCTACTTGGGAGTCTGTCCACACTGAGGTCTCTGATCTGGAGATGGGCAGGAGACTCATAGTAAGTGAACCTCTGTGAGTCACTGATCCTAGCTGAGGCCTGCAGTGGTGGGTGAATCCTCGAAGCCTCCCAGGAGAAGACAAGGCCACAGCTAAGGACTCCTGCTCCAAGCTCCATTAACTACACAAGGACTGTAGCTGCAGACATCTCACTCCTGTGGGGAAGACCTTCCTGGAGGTAACATAATTCTCCTAAATGCACATGATGGATTAGTGAAGAAATCACTGAGTGGACTTCCTCGTCCATGAATGGTCCTGCTCAGATGTCCTCTTCAGTATTCTCCTCCTTTGATAATTAAATAGATATTGGCCACCCAGAGGATGTCTTTGTCTTAACCTCTGCCAAATCTCAAAATCTGTGAAAGGGTTTTTCATCCTGGAGCCTTAAAATCATACCACTTTATTTATTTGTCTGTATTTAGGACAGGGTCTACAGGTTCTATAGGGCCTCAGTATGTAGATCTGACTTGTTGTGATCTGCCTGTGTTCAGCCTCCCAAAAGCTGGGATTACAGGTGCCAACATCCCAGTCTCAATGGCATCTCAGCCAGCTGGGGGCGTACACACAGCAGGCATCGAACCTGGCTGCTGCACTCTGCCTAAGCAGGCGCTTCAGTCTGCTGAGCTATCTGGCTGTCCCTTAACTCTTATTTTAGTGTTCTCTGTACCTAATCAGTGTGCATTCACTAAGAGATAATATTAATGTATTTATTTATCAGCTTTTTTTTAAAGAAATGGTCTGACTGTACTGCAGGCCAATCTTGAATTCAAGGCCATCCCCCTGCCTCCCAGGTGGGCATTCCCTGACCTGCTGCACATACAGATTTATATATTTCTTTTTAGATTTATTAAGAAAACAGTGTATGGAGGAGACATTGTTTTTCCTGAACAGGGTACAGCATATTAAATATTTTATTGATAAATCATTTTCCCGCTAAGTGCACACGGTATAGTGGGAACCTCCTGAGAAAACAGGAAGAGAAGAGGTGACAGGTATGATGGGCCCAAAAGACAGAAAAGCAAACCATACATGCTGTCAGTGTAAGCTAGGCCTATGTGTGGAACATGCTGTCATGCATGGCAAAGATTACATTAGTGTTAACATTTTCAATCTTTATTCTATTTCACACAGAAATTATTTGTGCTCTTGTTTAGATTTTGTAAGCAGGCCCAGGGATGATGTTGAAAATTATGTTTCTTGACAAGAGTATATTAAATTGTAATCTTATGTTACTTCCATGGGTGAGTGTCATGTTCACGCCCTTTGGATCTGCAAAGCTGGTCCCCTATGGAAGGTGTCTGTGGAATATTTAACTCTTTTAAGAGCTTTACAAGAAAGGAGGAGAAAGAAAAAGAAAAAGAAAACCAGGAAAGAAGCAAAGAAAGAAAAAGAAAAGAAATCGCCTGGCAGGGCTCAAGGAACTGCTGGGAAAAGTTCCCATGAAGTAAGTACCTAGCGGTAAAACTGGCACTTTGCTTTAGGCTTGGCTTTCGGGCTGGGCAGCTCGCTCTGGTCTGGTCAGCTGCTGGACTCTGATGGTGCATGTGTTATTCTGGCAGTGGAGGCTGCTTTCTCCAGGAGGGCAATACTTATAGGGAGCTGCGTGTAGCCACACCCTGGGATGGCACTGGTTTCCGCCTTCCACCCTCTCAGGGGGTGAGCGCTCCTAGTAATAAACAACTCCATACAAGGTCAAGGCTTGGGCTAATGCATCGCTTCCGCGTATCTGGACCAATGGACGGTACACACGTGGCGCCCCATGATTGGAAGCCCTGAGACTTATAAGCTAAGAGCAGGGGCCTCGGGAGAGAGAAAACAGATGTGAGAGAGCAATAAAGAGCTGCGCAGACACAACCAGTGGTCGCGTCTTCCTTGCTGGCAAGGCCGCGTGCGACAAGTGGTGCCAAAACCCGGGAACTGCAGTCCCATTGATGGTTGGAGCCCTGCGCAAATGGTACCGGTAAGCCCTGAGGTAAGTGGGGTCCGCCTAGAGCGGGGAGTAAAACTTGCGCTCCCTAATTTGGGGGAGCGGGAGTCTCACCTAGAGTGAGGACAACCCAGGTAGAGCGGGGTCCGCCTAGAGCGGGTAGTAAAACTCGCACTCCCTAATTCGGGGGGAGCAGGAGTCTCACCTAAAGTGAGGATAACCCAGGTAATGGGCGCTTCTCTGTAGATAAGAGAAAGCAAGAGTTCGCTGACGAGCGGACTAAAACGAAAAGGAACTAAACCGAATGTATTATCAGTCATCATGGGCGCTTCCACTTCGCACCCAATTTTTCAGGCTCTGAAGGAGCTGTTGCATGCATGGAAACTGAAGTTGAGTAATAGGACATTAGAAAAGTTTCTGGGGAGTGTGATGTGGTGGCTCCATGGTTCGCAGTTTCCGGAAGTCTTACGATCCCCCCTATTGTTGGGGAATGAATTGGGGAGAGACCTGGCCGTGGACTGGGTGTCAGTCCCACACTGTAACCTGGGCCAACAAAGCAAAACAATTTACCTTTTCCCCAGGCATAGCCACTAGGTTTAATCAGACCTATGCAGG
>NW_004525051.1:210943-212527 GCF_000260255.1 Octodon degus
AGCGCTGTTGACGCTCCCTGGGTATAAAAGCCTGGGCAAGCGTCAGCACAGCCTCTAGCACAATGGGGATCGGGCCTCTGTTTTCTCCTGTTGCAAAAACTAAAAGGGGGAACTGTAGGGAGCTGCATGTAGCCGCACCCTGGGATGGCACCGGTTTCCGCCTTCCACCCTCTCAGGGGGTGAGCGCTCCTAGTAATAAACAACTCCATATAAGGCCAAAGCTTGGGCTAATGCATCGCTTTTGCGTATCTGGACCAATGGACGGTACACACGTGGCGCCCCATGATTGGAAGCCCTGAGACTTATAAGCTAAGAGCAGGGGCCTCGGGAGAGAGAAGACAGATGTGAGAGAGCAATAAAGAGCTGCGCAGACACAACCAGTGGTCACGTCTTCCTTGCTGGCAAGGCTGCACACGACAAATACTGCTAGTGAAAAGCTATGGACGAGGAAAGTGTCTCTACCCAGCCATCTCCTCCATGCAGGACGGGCCACGCCTGGTATCTTCTACTTGGCCCTGTCAGTAGGAAGCGCCCACATTTCATAAGCAACATGTGAAATAAAAAAAGAAGAACTGTCAAAACGTGCGAGTATGAACATATGCAAAAAATTTATCTCAAGAGGCACCGGAAAAGTTCATGTATGTTACACTCTCCACGCAACTAGGTGGATTCAAAAAAACTGAACATTAAAAAGTCTGATCTCACATTTAACCACAAAACGGGGTAAAGCGCGAATGCACTCCCCCACTATCACAAATTATGTAGTGGATTTTCCTGCATTTGGGGAAATCGCAGAGTTTAGCACATCCGGAGTGCAATAGATAAACCTGGCCCTGGGAAAACCACCTTCATGATCATGGTATCTCCCCTGCCAGGTAATTATGACCACTGCTGCACCCTCCCCCACCAAGCCTCCTGCGTGCCTCACTCTGCACTCAGGCTCATTTGCCTTCACGCACTCTCGTGTCCTCCTAGCCCGTCCATGCAGCAGATGCGCCCAGCTGCCAAAATCCTCCCTACATTATCTCCCTGGTCACAGCAAAATCATTAGGTTTCAACACCAGGGATCCAACCAGCAGCCCCGCGCTGCCTTATCTGCATAAGACCCGCCCTCTCGTGACATCACAGGATGGCCTTCCCTCAAGCCGACGCCCTGCCATGGTGCCGTCCACCGTGCCCACCCATGCTGGGACTGTCCGGGGGCAGTGACAAAGTCTCTTTCCATTTCTCTTGTTCCCTCAACCAAGTGGGGACTGGGTTCGCTGATTCCCGCCTGGCCTCTCCTAGCTGCGAGGTCCCCACCCACGCTGTCAGGGGGAAGGCCCCTTGGATGCCTCCTGAGCTCTGGGTGCCCTTCTGCAGGTAAAGGCTCTAACGCATGGAGCAGAGCATTTTTGCCTTTTTTTTCACCCATGATTTTATAAAGAAATAAATAGCAATGAGACAGTTTCAAATCAAATTGGTAGGACAGTTCCAATAATCAACACATTGCATACTGTCTTCCTAGTGGTTCTTTGCTATACAAGATGAAGAGATGGTATCCTATTAACAAACAGTATTAGAACAAATCCCTCTATTCATTGA
>NW_004525051.1:216277-239289 GCF_000260255.1 Octodon degus
TTTTTTGAATTATTATTTTAGTTTTTGAGACAGGGTCTCACTCTACAGTTCAGGCTGCCCTTGAACTCATTGTGTATACCAGGCTGGCCTGAAACTCTCTGCAGCCCTCTGCCTCCACTTCCCAAGTGCTGGGATTCCAGGGAGGCACCACTGCACCCAGTCTATTACTTCCATTCTTTGGCATATGTTGAAGCATCGTTACACCCCCAGGAGAGATACTGCTTAGTCATGCTGTACAATCTTGGTGATTTGCGGCATTCTGTTTGGCAGTATCTTATTGAAGATATTTGTGTCCATTCTTCATGAGGCAGATAGGCCTGTACTTCTCTTTTCTGGTTGATTCGTTCTCTGGTTTGGTATCAGCTAATTCTTGCCTCCAGGAATTAGTTTGGGAGTACTGCTTCTCTTTCAATGTCCATAAAGTATTTGAGAAGGACTGGCATTAGGCCTTCTCTACATTTCTTGTAGAATTGAGCCCTGAATCTGTGAGCACATGGGATTTCCTTTATTAGTAAGTTTTAAATTACATCTTCAGTTTCATTGATGGTAATTAATGTATCCAGAATTTTTACAATTTCTAGGGCCAGTGTTGGTAACTCTTATGTATCCAGAAATCTCTCCATTTCTTCTGTTTTCAATCTTATTAGAATACAGGTTCTGAAGATGGTTGTTGAGGACTCATGAAGTAACTATGATATCATTTGAACTACAAAGAGTTGGGCAATGGTTGCATTTTACTCAATCCTAAACATACCAGGTATAGTTTCCTTCAAAAAAGAAAAAAAATAAGTACACACTATCATGGAGAATTTTTCCTAAAAATCAGAACTAAATGTTGCATACATCAGAGAATGGAGTATTAATATCTTCCTAAAAAACTCTGCAAAAGAATCCTGGAGCAGACCAGTGTGCAGATAGCTTAGACATCACAAGAAACTCCTAAAAAGAGAGAGAAACCAGCAAAATGTCACGTATGCGCAACCAAAACAGTCAGGAAACCAAAACACACACGTGAGCAGTGTAACTGATCTTGTATATGGAATGTGCTGCTTTCATGTATGTAAACTGTCTTGCGTATAATCATTCAAGTAAAGATTATTTTTGTGGTAGAGTTTTACTTGTATGTTCACTGTAGCGCACATAGTTTTTCACAGAAACCACTACGAAGCAGCTCTGAGCAGGATTTAAGTGCCCAATCTGCTTTCCATGCCTACTTCTGAGTCTGTCCACGCTGAGGCCCCTGGTCTGGAGACGGGCAGGGGACACATAGGAAGTGAACCTCTGAGAGTCCCTGATCCCAGCTGAGGCCTGCAGTGGTGGGTGAAGCCTCAAAGCCTCCCAGGAGAAGACAAGGCCACAGCTAAGGACGCCTGCTCCAAGCTCCATTAACTAGACAAGGACTGTAGCTGCAGACATCTCACTCCTTTGTGGAAGCCCTTCCTGGAGGTAACATAGTTCTCCTAAGTGGACATGATGGATTAATGGTGAAATCACTGAGTGGACTTCTTGGTCCTTGAATAGTCCTGCTCAGATGTCCACGCTCCTCAGTATTCTCCACCATTGATACGTAAATAAATATGGACCACCCATAGGATGTCTTTGTCTTAACCGTTGCAAAATCTCAAAATCTGTGAAAGGGTTTTTATCATCTTAGAGCCTTAAAAACCATACCAGTTAACTGTTTGTTTTCTTTCTTTCTGTCTGTCTGTCTGTCTGTCTGGCTTGCTTGCTTGCTTGCTATTTAGGACTCGGTCTAAGTGTCTCAGTCCATAGATCTGTCTCATAGTGATCTGCCAGTTTTCAGCCACCCAAAAGCTGGGATTGTAGGTATGTGCCAACCTCGCAGTCTCAATGACATCTCCTTAAGCCCTGGAGGCAGGGCCACATGACAAGCATGGAACCCTGGCTGCTGCACTCTGCCTGAGCAGGTGCTTTCCTCTGCTGAGTTATCTAGCTGACCATTAACTCTTTTATTTAATTCTTCTCTGTACACTCATTTGGGAGGATGTAGGTTTAATCAGTTTGCAATAACTAAGGGATACTATTCATGTGTTTATTTATTTGATTTTTTTGAGAATTGGTCTGACTGTAGTGCAGGCTGATCTTCAATTCAAAGCGATTCCCCTGCCTCTCGCTCCTGCTGATTTGAGGGATTACAGGTGTGCATCCCCTTACCTGTGGTACATAAAGATCTATATATTTCTTTTTAGATTTATTAAGCAAACAGTTGATGTAGGAGACAATGTTTTCCCTGAACAGTTATAGCATATTTAATATCTTATTTTATTGATATTTCATTTTTCTGCTAAGTGCACACGGTATAGAGGGAACCTCCTGAGAAAACAGGAAGAGAAGAGGTGACAGGTATGACCTGCCCAAAGACAGGAAAGCAAATCATATATGCTGTCAGCATCAGCTAGGCCTGTGCGTGGAACATGCTGTCATGCGTGGCAAAGGTTATACTGGTGTTAATTTTTTCAATTTTTATTATATTTGATATAGAAATGTACTTCTATTCTTGTTTAGATTTTGTAAACAAGCCAAAGGATGATGTTGAAAATGATGTTTCTTGTCAACATTATAGATACTAAAATTTAATTTTATGTTATTTCATTTTTCTGTTCAGTATACATTGTTTAATATAATAAAATATACAATTAATAAATTTATAAATAGAGATACCCCTAAAAGCAGATGTATTTATATAGTATCTGTCATGCAGCTTTCATATCAATTTACCATGCTCCTCCTCACGTGTGGGTGTCCCGTGCACGGTGATGAGCAAAGCTGATCCTCTATGCAGGGTGAGCGTGGAACACGTAACTCCTTTAAGAGCTTTACAGGAAAGGAAGAGAAAGAAACTGAAGGAAAGAAAGAAATAGAACAGAAAGAACAGAAATAGCCTAGCAATTGAAATAGCTTCAACCTGGCTCTATAGCACTCAGCTCAGGGTTCAAGGAACTGCTGGCAAACATTCGCATGAAATAAACACCTAGCAGTGACACTGGCGCTTCACTGTACTGCTTGGCTTTCGAGCTGTGAGCTCACCTGGTCTGGTCAGCAGCTAGACTCTTTCACTCTATTCTGTGTCTCTGATTGTGGCACGGGATGGTGCTCCTTCTGAGCCAAAAAGCGCAGGCTGTGGGACCCTCGTGCTAGTGAAGAAGAGAGCGATGGACGAAGCAGGTCTGTCCACAGAGCCATGTCATCTGAGCAGGACGCGGCGTGTCCAAGCTCATGTAAGTTTGGAGTGTCATTAGAAAGCCATCAACAAACACAAAGTGAAAAATCAAAAGCATCTTTTCCCATATATGTAAGAACAATAATCTTCCAATTAAACAAATACATACAAAGCAAACCTAAAATATATGTAGAAAAAACATTTAACTCAGCAGGCACCTGCAAAACTTATGTATTTCTTCACAGACCATTTTCACAAAATGACTGAAACAAATGAAACAGACAGACCAAACTATAGCACTTTAAGACTTTTGTTGAACCACAAAACAAGGGAAAGCGCAAACGCAGTCCCCCACTACCACAAACTATGCAGTCGAGTTTCCCGCATTTGGGGAAATTGCAGGGGTCAGCACATCCGGAGTGCAATGGATAAGCCTCGTCCTGGGAAAACCACCTTCGTGATCATGGTATCTCCCCTCCAGGTAAGTATGAGTGCTGCTCCACCCTCCCCCACCAAGCCTCCTGCGTGCCTCACTCTGCACTCAGGCTCATTTGCCTTCACGCACTCTCGGGTCTGCCTAGCTCGCCCACGCAGGAGATGCGCTGGGCTGCGAAACTGCCCTAAACTATCTCCCTGGTCACAGGAAAATCATCAAGCTTCAACACCAGGGATCCAACCAGCAAACCCTGAGCTTCATTATCTGCATAGGACACGCCCTCCCGTGGCGTCACAGGATGCCATTCCCTGAAGCCAAAGCCCCGCCCCGCCCCCACACCATCCCACCCGCGCTGGGGAATTCCCAGGGCAGTGATGTCCCTCTATTCCTCTTGTTCCCTCAACCAAGTGGGGAGTTTATGTTTAGGTGGATGTCACTTGAAAATATACCCATAAGTGGAAAAGAACCAGACACACATGTGTAAATATCGTATAGTGTCCCTAGTATAAGAACTCAAAAGAAGAAATACAAATAGAAAGGTATAATACAATTAAAAGGAAAGCAAAACTTGACGACTAGACAATGAAGAGAGAGCAAGGAGAAGAGCTAGGAAACATGACAGAGGCAAGCCATACAGTTATATGTACAAGATGGGTAAGGCAATGATCCTGAGAATCTTCACAAGATTTTTGAATATAGCAGTTAATTGGAAGGAGTCTCACCCTGACTAACAATATATACTGACACCTGTGAACTAAGCAACTGCACTGAAGATGACAATTTGTAATAGTAGATTTAATCAACTTCACCTGAGCAATGGTGCTTGTAATCTCATTGGTTGGCCATGGTTTTGTCCCGCTTCATGCTGACCTAAGTGATCTCCCAAATTATCCTCCACTTTAGACCTTCCTCACCACATGGTTTTGCTCTACGTAAGAGTCCCTTAGGGCCAGCCAAATAGCTCAGCAAATTGAAGCTCCTGCAAGGGGGTGCAGGGGCCTGGGTTTGGATCCCAGGACCTGCCTTGCCAGCCCCACCCCTGAGACATGGTGAGAGGGTAATTGAGACTGCGTGTGGTGTTACTGACCTGTAATCCCAGCTCTTAGGAGGTTGTAACCAGATAGATCACTAGGAGTCCAGTCTAGTCGTGAGACCCAGAACACCCTTCACTAAAAAAAAAAAAAATGTCCCTGCAAGAGCCATCCTCCCGGCGACCACCAACTCGAGGCCTCCCTCCTTTCACTCTCTTGGACACATTCTTTCTGTCCCCCAGTAAATATATTCTGCTCATAGCCTCTGATTGTTCCTAAAATTCATTCTTCAGTTTTACAGAACACGAACTCATCCTAGGTACGTTTCAGCTCAGGATTTTTATTCTCTCCCCCATATCATTTGGAGGTCATCTACGGAGATCATTTTTCCTGGTATCACAGCAACTTCCATTGGAATCCAAGTCAGGGCACCATCGCAGACTCTCTCTCTAAGTCCACATTTTGCTCCTGCTTCTCAGGCGTGCAGTCCTGCTCAGTTCCATTCTCACAGTTCTGTCCCACCTCAGCCCACCCCTGTTTACCCCGTGGCCAGTGACTCTCTTGCTCAAGTCTGTGCAGAGCCCAGCCAGTCCTACTACGGACCAGGCTTAGGCCACCACCTGTGCCTTCCAGTGCTCACCGCCATTCTCCACACATATTGCCCACATTACTAGCCTGAGCTGAAAGGAACATTTAAACTTCTTCCATTTTAACAAATGCCATTAATACCTAGATGAAGTTGAAAAATGATCACCTCAGCTTGGCCCTCCCTGGCATTGCTCCAATCCCCGCCCTAACTTATTTGCACACTGCTTCTCTGGTGAAGTCAATTACATGGTTTTGACTTCTTCATCACCACACAGTGGCTCTTCCTTTCATGCCCACATAAGCTTGCTTTTTCTCCTTGTGCTTCACTGTGTTTTTGAGACATATCCCTTGATATATATCCGCTGCCTAAGAAGCAAACCACAGGGTAGGGTCCTTATGCGTCTTCAGGCACTTGGGCCTTTGAAACTACCTCGAAGTGGTTCCCCACACAAAATCATAAATAAAGAGCTAAACAAAAGAGTGATGTGGGAAATAGGGAGATAGGTCTTTCTCAAATGAAAAGGGAATAAAGAAAGGAAGGCGGTAGGGAGAAGAGGTAAGGAAAGGAAAAAGGAACAATAATGTGCTGTGTCTGTCCCCACACAAGAAATGTAAAGATTATATACAGCAAACATGCACAAATTAAAAATAAATGGACTCAGATTTTGGTGCTGGTGATAGGTCTGCACTTCGGAATACCTGACACTGAGGCTTAAACACTGAGAGAGGAGGTTCATGGGAAGACTTTGCAAAGGTTTCCAGAGGCTAGCTAGACAAGTTCTAAAATTCTCTAACATGAGCTTCATGGATGACAGCCCTCTCAGCTGAGAATGCTGAGAGAAATGCACTCAGTCAAAGAGCAGCATCAGGAAGATTCTGCTTGCAACTGGACCCCACACATTGGGACTTCAAAGTTTCAGCGCATGTATGTTGCCTTCAAAGATAAAATGTCACCAATGCCTTAAACCAGAGCAACCTCCTTAGTTTTTGTTTGCTGTTTCCAAAGAGGTCGCTGATTAGGGAATGGTGGGGCATAAAGTGATCTGAGAATTCTGGATGTCTGAAACAGCAAGATCACGGGTGCAGCCCAACATGCTTACTTCAATGATTTGCTGAGACTTACTAAGTGTCTGAAACAAAAGTCTGAGGATGTAGCACCCTATGAAGACAGTATGTTCAAGGCTCAGTACTACAAACATGAACTGTAGATAGGTGCTAGACAGACATAGATATATGGATGCAAAAGAATCATAAGGAAATAGTCACTGAAAAATGACTTTGAATGTAAATATTAGCCAAAGAGTTTTCTTATCAGAGGGGGTGCTCGGGTGGGACCCAATACATGACATCATTTTCTGCCAATGTGCCCATATGGAACTCAGAACCCTCCTCAACATGCATCACAGTAGGGGGACATTTACCTCCTGAGCTCACTTGTCAAGAGACACTGAACAGTGAACATGTTTAGCTGTTTCCGAACTTGTCGAGATGACAGCCTCAGGGCGTCAGGAAGAGAAAGCATCTTTAAACGAATCAGAAGATGGTTCACTCCACCCAGATTCAGGCCACACAGCAGGAGCAACTCAACCATCACAGCAAAACCTGGACAAGACACCACAGGCAAGGATAATGTGGTCCAAGAACCCCCAAAGAGCCTGGGGTCAGACTCCCCGGGTGCAGCCTCCTGCTTTAGAAAGCTCCCAGAAAGGCCAGGATAGGGATCCCCAGGCCTAGGCCCTAGATACTCTCAGATAGCAAAGAATCAAAAGAAGGCTTCCCAGGGCCCAGGAGCCAAACAGAAAAAGGCCTCCAGGGACACAGGGAAGATCTTCAAAGGCCCTGCTACCAGGGTCCCAAATGAAACAGGGAAATTGGAAGAGGTCTCCTCAGGTGTCATCACTGTTAACACAGAAAAATCCAGGAACGCAGGAAAAGTCTCCTTCAGCCCAATTGCTCAGCACACAAGGAAACCGTGGGTACCACGGGAGGTCTCACCAGGTCCAGCCAGTCAGTGTTCAGAGACCTCACTTGACTCTGGGCTGGTCTCCCCAAAACAGAAAACCAGGAGTGAAGAGAATGCAAGGAAACCAGAGTATCACACCGACAGTCCAGGCCACAGTACCCCGAGGTCACTGAGGAGCCAAGGGGAGGTCTTTCCAGAGGAGGGCTTCCCAGGCCATGGTATAAGAAACCCACAAACAACCTGGATCCCAGGGGAGGCCTTCCCAGGGAAGATCTTTCGGGATCTAGCCAGAAGGCACCTACAAAGACCAACGGGACCAGGAGAGGTCTTCCCAGAGGACGTTTTCTCAGGCCTGGGCAGGAGGTACCCTCAAAGAGCGAGGAGTCCAGGCAAAGGCTTCCCAAAGGAGGTCTCCCCATGCCTCACCAGTAGGTACCCACAAAGATCGAGCAGCTCAGATGAGGTCTTATCAGAGGAGATTTTCCTAAGGCAGTATGCAACAGAGTCACAACAACCTTCGAGGCCAGGAGAGGTCTTCCCAGGGGAGTTCTACCCATGCCAAGCCAGTCAGGACCCACGAAGACCGAGAAACCCAGGAGAGGTCTTCCAAGAGAGGGTCTTCTGAAGCCTACCCAGGAGGTACCCACACATCCTAAGGAGCCCAGGAGACATCTTGCAAGAGGAGAGCTACCCAGGCCTAGCCAGGAGACACCAACAAAGGCCAAGCAGCCTAGTCAACATTTTTCCAAATGAGGGATGCTGAGGCCTAGCCAAGAGGCAGCCACAAAGCCCAAGGTGCCCTGGCCATGTCTTTCCAGAGGAGGTTTCCCAAGACTACATAACTACCATCCACAAAGATTGAGAATCCCAGGGGACATCTTGCCATGGGAGGTCCTCCCAGACCTAGACAAGAGGCACACAGAGAGACCAAGGAGCCCAGGCAACGTCCTGCCAGAGGAGGTCTTCCCAGGCCTAGCTAAGAGGCACTCACAAAGGCCGAGGAGCCCTGGCGACATCTTTCTAGAGGAGGTCTTCCCATGCCTACTCAGTTGGCACCCTCAAAGACCGAGGAGTCCTGGTGATGCCTTGCCAGAGGAGGATGCCCCAGGACTATGCAGTTGCCACCTACAAAGATCACAGGGCCCAGGAGGAGTCTTTCTAGAGGAGGTTTTCCCAGGCCTACTCAGTTGGTACCCTGAAAGCCCGAGAAGCCCAGGAGACATCTTGGCAGAGGAGGATGCCCCAGGACTACATCATTGCCATCCACAAAGATTGAGAAGCCCAGGGGACATCTTGCCAGGGGAGGTCCTCCCAGGCCTAGCCAAGAGGCACACAGAAAGACCAAGGAGCCCAGGCGACGTCTTGCCAGAGGAGGTCAACTCAGGTCTATGCAGTTGCCACCTACAAAGATCGCAGAGCCCAGGAGGTGTTTTTCCAGAGGAGGTCTTCCAAGGCCTATTCAGTTGGTACCCTGAAAGACCAAGAAGACCAGGTGACATCTTGCCAGAAGAGGATGCCCCAGGACTATGCAGTTGCCAACTACAAAGATCGCAGAGCCCAGTAGGTGTCTTTCCAGAGGAGGTCTTCCCAGGCCTACTCAGTTGGCACCCACAAACACCGAGGAGCCCAGGCGATGACTTGCTAGAGCAGGTCTTCCCAAGCCCACACAGGAGACACCCACAAAGCCTAAGGAGCACCAACAAGTTCTTCCCAGAGGAGATCTTTCTAGGCCAGGGTATGACAAACCCCCAAATACCTGGAAGCTCAAGAGAAGTCCTTCAGGAGGAATTGGACTTTGGCCTGGCCATGAGGCCCCAACAAACACCAAGTGTTCCAGAGGTCATTTCTGAAGAGCTTAAGCCACACCTGGCCACTAGACAACAGAAGTCAGAGAGAAGACCCAAGGAGGTCTTCTCTGGCATGGCACTATCATGCCCAGAGATGGCAGTGAATCCATGCGATGTCTTCGAAAGAATGTCCACCAGCCATCAAGAGACACCATGCTGTCCACCACAAGTCCACCCTGACCTGGGAACCACTGTGAGTTTCCTGCAGAACTGCAAAAGTTCTTTATGGGTGCAAGAGATTTGGGGCCATGAGGGATAGTCTTCCTGTGGAGCAGTAGATGCTGGGATGTTGTGTGTATAGTGTCCTGTCAAATTTATGTCCAGGAGAGGACTGCCAGGCAAGGAGTTCCAGTGCTCAGCTTTAATACACAGCTCCCAAGATTGACTTCCTCTCCTACTGGAGTAGCATCCTGTACCCATGTGTGTGTGTGATCTGGGTTACAAAAGGTCACCAGGGCCATAAACATCCCAGAAGCCAGCAGGGCCTGATGCCTCCGTGGGTGGATGGACATGCTGCACACATAGCTGCACAGAGGACACGGTGCTCCGAGTAGATCACTGGAGACTTTTGTGCCATTTTCTTTCACAAGACGTTGGGGCTGTAAAATGCCACAAGGGCCACCTCAGTCATTCGGTAGCCATGGGAATAGAAGAGTCTCCTGCTCAGGATTTGAGGAGAAATATAAGTGGACGTTGGCCTCCAGCGAGGCAAGGAGCCTGAGCATAACAGTGGTTTTCAGAGGTAAGGTTAGATTTCAGAAGAGAACTGTGGGAAACATTACTGATTCCAATCTAATTTGTTAGCCAAGCCCAGGTGCCCCCTGCCTGCCTATAGAACATCAACCCATGATAACTGAGACGGCATCCCTTAGTAGAAAGGAGAAGCCAGACACCAGCCTGGACACCTCATTCCAGGACTGTGTAGACACCACACCCCATGTCTTGCTCCCAAAGGAATCTTGCCTTCATGTCCTTCCTCACTCAATTCCTCTCTGCCCATCTCCCTGTTTGCCTCAAAGGAATAGTGACACCATGCCACTCTGCACTACTTTAAGTCCTGCACCTAGGTGTCTGTGTGGCACTTCCTTGACTCTCATTCCACCACTTCTCCAACTCTTACACCTCATGGGATTTCCAGAGCTTTGTTCATCCAATGCATCAGGATTTCTTCCTACTCTGTCACTTGCTGGCTCAAAGGCCAGTATCCTGGGTCCTATCAGGAGCTAGTTTTGCCTGATCCAAGCTATACTAGAGAAGGGATGTGGTGACAACAACCACCCAACTCTTCATGCTTGGGGATCTGGACTCCATTACTTCCTGGGAACATTTCCTTTTATATTCCAGTAACATCTAGGTAGTCCTTGTGTGAAGACCCACTTGCAAGGGATGAGCCCCTGTCTTCTTTATTCTACCAAGTGATATTGTCCCAGTTAACACTGTTCGACCATCTTTAGGCAGGCAGAGTCCAATGAACTGTGCTTGGCTAAAGAACTGGCTTGGAATTGCTAAGGTTTCCCACAGTTCTGTTCTGAAATCTAACTTTACCTTTGAGAACCACTACTGTGATCAGGCAGTTCTGCCTCTCTGGAGGCAAGCTTCTCAAAGGAATTTGGGGGTTGATCCAAGATTCTGCCCAAAACCCTCCTAGTGCCTTTCAGTTTGGCCACTGACTCCATGCCTTCCCTGTCTTTCACGTCAGATTGAAAACCACTGGGTTGGGAGCCTCACAGAAGTCTGGGAAGAATGGCAGGTGGAGACAGTCTCTATACTCTCCATCACACAGTGGATGGAGGCAGCATTACCCGTCGGCCAAGCCTTCCATGGGCCCTCCTTCCTGAGCACCACCAGGATGTCCACCTTCACCTACCAGGCCACGATAATGAGAAGGTGAGTGCTGACCACTGCAGCGCAGTGAGCATGGGCCACAGACAGTAGCACATCCTGGGACTGTCTCCGAGCCTCAGCCTCTGTGTGCCTCTCTGAGAAGAGCAGTCCTCCTAAGCCAAGCCCACAGGGACACTGAAGGAGGAAATGGGGTCTCTGAGTGGTCTCAGGTGCTGGCCTTGTCCCTGTTGTGAGGAAGATCTGCTGTGATGGCTGTGCTTCTTCTCACTAGTGATCCTGCAGCCCCTGCTAATCCTGAAGCTGGCAAAGCTATTCTGCTTACTGTAAATGAGAGTGCAGAGTTCCTCTATAGGCTTTAGACAGAGCAGGAGTCTTTGCCAGCTGGCAGAGGGACCAAACTCACCCTGGTATCAAGGAACAGGCTGATGTGTGCCTTTCTCCAACAGCAAGCATGAAGCCACACTATACGCAGACACTTATGCAGGACTGAGGGTGCTCTAGTGACCTAGAAGGGGCATCTGATGTGCTACTGGGTTTCTGTAGGAGTCAGGGACTGAATCCCATCTAGTGGTAAATAGTGGGTAAAGCCCCAAGAAGGGGAGATGCCTCAGTCTTGGGAACTTCCTACAGCACAGATAAGAGGAGGTTAGAGGACACAGATCCAGGCCGAGCAATAAGCCAAAGAATGGGAGAAGGTTGAGCAGGATACATACCTACTTTCCTCACTTCTCAGGCATGTATTGAGCAGCTCCCCTTTGCCCATAAAGCCACTGCCATGGTGGACATGCCTGCCTTTTCACAAAGTTTTCACAAGCAGTGGGCAGGAGAAGGAAGATGGAGGGGCCACACTTTACTGAAGGGAAGGTGGTCACACCCTTCAACAAGGTCTCTTCCTGTCATTACTCAGGCATGCCTCCTTCCTCCTTGAATCCCAGCTGGGGATAGACACCCAGGTGGACCCCCCCAGCACTCTGCCCTCTGACCACTCTGTAGACCCTCAACCACACTGAAGAAGAGAGCAAGGCTTAGCAGACTGGGGTAGGTGCCTGTGGGCATACGGGGAGGGTGGGGATGAGCAGGTACTGCAGGTTCCCAGGTGCCCTGTTTAGAGACTCGGCAGTCAGTGGTTGGGTGCAGTCAGTGGTGACCTCTTGGAATGGGCTGGTGGACACGGCTCTGATGGAGGGTGCTAGAGCAGTCACTGATCCCCTCTCCTCTTCTAGCTGCAGGCCCAGCTGCAGCCGAAGTTCACGGCCCCCCTGCAGAGCCTGTACCACCACTGTGTGCAGCTCCCTCACCACTCTAGCTGTAAAGTGAGAGCTAGCTGCCGGAGCCACTTCTTAACCAGCTGTAGACCTGGAGCCCCTTGTGCTCCCAAAGCAGGTGTCACCTCCAGACTTTGGTCCATCTGCAGCCAGCTCCTGCCCCATGCCCACCCCCTCCTCCCTGCCTTCTGCACCTAATGCTGTATTTGCTCACTGTTTAACTCCCAGTGTCCTGTAAGTATGTAAATACATTGATTTTTAATAGAATTTCAGAAGTAGATTTTGTGGTATCCAGGTCAGTGACAACAAGCTGGGCAGCTTCCTGCCATCCAGTACCACACCTTTTCCTCAGTTCACCCCCACATGGGGTCCCTCACCTGTCCCTGTGCCCTGTTTCTTTCCCTGGGATTTCCATATTCTGGATTCTTTCACATTGCTGCCATCAGATTTCTCACTGGCCACATCGTGTCGGAGCGGCCTGACTCATCCTAGCTTTGGTTAGAAAGGGAAGTGCTCCCCAGCGAGAGGTGAAGAGGAGAGTCCCATAATGAATGTGTCTGTACTGGGGGCATGGAACTTACTTAGTGTCCCTCACAGGAGGAGTAGAAACCACAAAGAAGTGGCTGATCATATTTCAGGTGAACAGAAAACAAAGAATAACTTTGAAAATTTTACAAAGAAAAACTTGGAGGGAAATGTGTTTCTTGGAACCCACACCTCTGTGAGGATCCATACCTCAGGGTCACAGTGAACACTCAGGCATTGATTGTTTAGTGGGAATAAAAGACTCGCTCCTGCAATATAAAAGATAAGCTGTGCTCCAGGGCCAGGGTGACCAGTCTGCCATGACACAGATGCACACATTACTGACAGGTCATGTGTCCTTCTCAGATCAGGGTGTCCTAACTCTGAGGTGACACAGATCTGGAAAGAATGTGGATGCATCAGTCCTGCGAGGTGCACTTGAGGACAAAGTCATGGATGTTCTTCTCTCAGAGAGCTGTGTGGTGCCTTGTTGGACTTCCTCTTTCAGTTTGAGATAGTTGTGATTTCAGTTTGGGATTTTTGGTCCTTCTGAGGCCGTGTTGCTCTGTTGTTCAGGCTGATCTTGAAGTCACTGTGTAGTCCAGGATGGCCTCACACTCACAGTGATTCTCATGGCTCAGCCTCCTGAATGCTGGGCAAACCTCATATGGCATGCACCCCCTCACCAGTTCATAAGAATTTGAAACATAGATCACTTTATGCTGCAGAGCTAATGGTAGGGATTCTTTTCACATACACAGCTATACAACTTTGCAAGACTTAAGATGATTGTCATATCAGTGGTTGAAGTAGGAAGCTGTTGGAATATTCCAGAACACCCAGCTAGAGACATCCAGTTTGATGGCCTGACCTGCAGCTCTTCAGGTGGCCCTTCAAGATCTACAGGAAAAAATGGGAATGTACCCACCACCACCGTAAAAATCAATCCCATAGCGGTGTGAGTACTGCTTGCAGGCAGCAGCTCATTTTTTGAATGACTCATCTAGGAGACACCTGTTCACATGCACTTGCTAATGAATCTATGTGTAAGGAGAGGGACAGCCTGAAGGAGGCAGAGGGGGAGGCTTGGAAGAATGCCTTAACCATTACTGCTGGCCAGCTCTGCTGTGAGGACTGCAAGCATTTTTGAATCTCCATTTAGTGAAATTCCAAGAGCATGATCATGTGAATACTTTCAATCACATTCTGCTAAGTAGTAAAGTCTACACTTTTCTCATGTATTCAGTTTATTTATCTCTTTTTGTCTTTTGAGACAGGGTTTTCTGATGCAGCGCAGGTGCCAAGTATGGCTTCCTTTAGCTACTTTCTAAATTCTGTCTTCCTCTCTTGTCAGTTTGACTGTAAAGTGTTTGGGCACAGATAGTTCTCTGACAGATTTCCCTAGGCGTTTTCTCAAGGCACTTAGATTTGGGTCACTTGGGCCATTGTTTTTTCTCGGATTTCTTCTGCATCTTCTCTCCAGACTCACAGAGCCACTGAAAAGAGAAGGCATTCCCCTGGCCTCATGGTGCTGCTGGTACTAAATGAGGTCAGATAGCCCTAGCAGGATCTTCTGGTCAGAATGTTTGGGTCATGGTGTGTAGAAAAGAAAGGAAAAGAGAACGGGATAGAGGAGACAAGGAGGGAGGAAAGAGAAGAGAAAGAAAGAAAAGAACACAGGTGAGATAAAAAAGATTTCCTTCTGTGTTCCCATGTCCCTCCTGAGGCTCCTGTTTGTCTCTATTTGCCTCAAAAGACAAACTAGGACTTCCCTGCTAGGAAAGGAGTGACTCTGCTACACATATTCCTGTGTCTGCATCAGAGTTCCTCCCTGCAGGCCTTGCCCATCATTTCTCCCACCCCTGGGGGCTGATCAGACCCCTAGTAGCCTGGTTGAGGGCAAGGTGAACGTTCTAGAAAGAGGAAGACAATTTTGAGAGTATAAAAGGTCCAGGGATCAGAGATCTTGGTGGCCTAAGACCAAGGTGCTGCAAACTTTCTTTGGGCTGGCAGTGGAAACCAAGAGAAATCTGGAAGGGTCACGGGTTAGAATGTTAAGTTGGTCATTTTATATAACTGTGTAGCCAGGAACATACTTCAATACTAGAGGTCAGCTATGCCATTTTGGAAACATAGAAATGTTGAGCATAAACAAAAGAAAAGTTGACAAAATACCTGTTGAAAAATCAGAGTTTTGAATCAGTGCCTTTAGAATGACCACTCTGTATCCACATGTTGGTGTTTTCTCTTCCTCCAAAATCTTGAATCCTACTGTAGACCTTAAGCTCCCATTTCTGGTTCTAGTTTACTGCCTCCTCTCTTTCTCTGCCTCAGCCTTCATTTGTGACACCCAGTGCCTACCTTGGCACATGAGGAAATACAGGGGGGACTGTTTGGGTTCTGAAGTAAGGAGCCACTAACTGGTTAGATTATCTCCAAGAGAAATGTGTGTGTCACTCTGGAAGCCATGAGTCTGAGGTCAGGTGTCAGCAGAGCAGAGTTGTGCCAGAGACCCCTTTCTCATGCAGAGTGCAGTGCCCACCTCGTATTGTCACATAGTGGTAAGAAATTCATGAGGTCATTTTTTTTTTCAAAGACATTGAAATGATTCAGAACTCCACCTTCATGCTCCAAAATTAGTTCCTACAGGCTTCACCTCTCTTAATATTGGGTTACAATTTCAATATATTTCTTTCGGGAAGTAGGAGCCCTCAATCTACTGCAACTTCTCTAGAAAGAGACACTGTAAAATGACAAGACATTGTAAAATAACCTTGAGCTTGACTGATTTCATTGTTAGAGATATGACTTTCCCTAAGATAAAGAGGCTGTATAGAGAACTACAGTACTTTTGTTCCCAAGCAAAAATCTTGATGCTTGTATCTTAGAAGAAACTGAATTTCTTAAAGTATTAGCTCATCTAATCAGTGCGATGACTGGGCCAATGACTACTTATTTTCAAATTCATTCTACCTTATGAGGAAAGAGAAAAACCCGTGCACTTGTACCAACTGAATTTAAGATCCTGTAAGCTGCTCTAGAATAGGCAGCATCCAAGTGGCAACAGGAGTTGAGTGATTTGACACTCATCCCCAACTTGTAGTCAACTAGTTTTCAACAAAAGCAGTTCAATAAGGGAATGAAAATGGTTGCATTGAATGGTATTCAAAACAGAGTGAAGGAGACAGAGGAGCAAAAGAAAATGGAGACCCAAGGCTTGTGGGTATCAGAGATCAGAGCACTACTTTTGTATTGTTTTTTTTTTTTTTTTTTTTTTTGGAACTGGGGAAAGAACTCAGGCCCCTGTGTTTGCCAGGCAAGCACTAATTCTACTGAGTGATCCCTCCAGCCCCAGAGTACTACTTTTGCCAATACATATTCAGTGGAGAGATTTCTGGAGAGCAGAATGCTAGTGTCAGCCACACACCAAGTGGTCTTGTGACCAAGATATGAATTAGACTTGACATCGACTTAAAAACTGAAAGCTAAAGTTCTTACAAGACATTGTAGTAGAATACATTGAGAAGACTTTAATGATAAAATAAGAGAGATGAAATGATATTTCCAAGATGGATGTACGAGAAGGACAGAAAATGCTGTCAAGGATACAGAAAAGTTGGGATTCAGCAACAGTGGGAAACCATTCAAAAAGAAACTGGCTGTTTCTATTAAGGTTAAAAGTTTATCACAGCAATTCCCAAGGTACTTGGACATACTCAGTGGGGAAAAATGTACAAAAGAGTGATACAAGAATATTCATTCATAGCTGTGTTGTACAGCTGATAGCATCTGTCGTCCAGAAGTCTAAATGTTCCTGCCCAGAGTCACCAAGGAGAACACATGCAATCGGGCACTGCATGCAAAGTCAAGGCTTTGCTCATATACAGCATACCAGCACTCATAGGAAGCAGTAGACAGAGGTCCCTCAGACCATCAGGCCCTTCCTGGCAGACCCTGCAGGAACACTGGTCTCCATAAACCCATCTGGGACACACACAGTGTGAAGACCAGGGGCTAGGGTGGCAATGCTCCACCAGAACAAAAGAACAAAAACTCCCAGTTTAGAGAGATTTCAATCCACAACCTTCTGCCTGCAAAGAGGGCAACAGAGCAGAAGGGAATAGCAGGGGAGAGGTGCTCATGGCACAGCAGTTGGGAAGCAGAGTATTCAAGGGCAGAGGGAGACACACAGAACCCTGTACGCCATGCCTCAGGGGTCCACCTCTTCCGGATACAGCATTTAGGTATCAACTCATCGGTGGACTCATCTACGGTGGAGTCCATCATCTCCCCAATCCCAAAACCCCACCTGGGAGCACATGAGACTCGAGGGACATCCAGATAGAAATCATCACACCTAGCCTGACACAGGGAATGATGGTCCCATGAAAGGTGATCTATATAGCGCCAGCTTTCAGGTTTCCTGTATTCCTTGGTGAGGAAGTAATCCAGACCCAAACCTTTTCTTAATGTCTCCAGCAGGGTTATAAAGAGGAGACACTCTTCCTTACCTTTCCAAAGTTTTTTTTGACTGCTTCTCATAGTCTTGTATCAACTACATGTACTCAATAGCTTAATGGGATTACTTTCATCCACAATAAAAGTAGGGTTGACAGTGTAGCTCAGTGGCAGAGTTCAGCATTTGCCAACCCATGGATTCAAACCACCTCATGCAAATGCACACGCACAGAGGCGTCCCACAGAACCCAATCCCACCACACTGAAGGAGTGAAAAATCACTAATGTGGCTATATCTCAAAGTCATAGTTGTGGGCAAGGACTAAAGCCAGCTTTGGTGGGTGGGGAAGGTATAGTCATTGTGTGGTTGTCAGGAAGTAAAACACAACTGGAGCATTACTAGATAAACTATGAGCAGGGGCTGGGGAGATGGCTCAGTATAATAAGTGATAGCTTGGCAAGTGTAAGGGCCTTAGTTCAATCCCCAGTTCAACCAAAAAAAAAAAAAAATGGTTGGGAATTTGAGCAGTGCCTGAAAGGGCCAAGCTGATATAATTTTTCAACTTGATCTGCGTACTAATGACATTTGTAAAAATGAAGGAGTTCAGGCATTCCAAGTCCCTGAAAGTTCATTTCAGCTCAAGCTAGGAGAGTGGTCAGTATCCCTGGAAGCAGTGGTTAGCACTGGAACAGAGGAGGAAGCTTAAGCTCAAACCCCAGTGGGACCAAGTTTTCTGTGAGCTGGACTAAGCCTTGAGAGTTCTGGGTGCAGGGTCGGGAATTTGTTGGAGGCGCTAGAACAGGATTCTAGGAGAAGACAGCAGAGAGATAGCACAAGTTTGGGAAGGGGGAGCAAAAGGCAGGCCCAGGGAGAGCTAGGGACTTTGCCATGACTTCTTTGGAGCCCAGGATGTTGAGGCCACAACACAGAGTACTAACCATTAGAGGACCTCGGTGAGCCACGACCCAGCTCTCCTTGCTACCTGAGCCCAGTTGCCTTGGCCTCAGTGTGATGAGCCCTGCACCCCTCTGCCTGCCTCTCACTCTCTTTGCTGAGACCCTGGACCTGGGCAGTGCCGTGTGGTCCAGCACAGTGAGCTCCTGTACTCCCTTGGCCTCCTACCAAGCCACAGGACCTAACTTTGCATGTCTTTGTATCCAGGGGTGTGTTGTGGGGCCGCCCTGCTCAGGCTGCAGCTGGCAAGGGTATTTGGAGAAATCAGGAGTCTGGTAGGCTTGGGCCAGGATGCAAAGCACAGGCAAGGGCAGGGCACGCAGCCCTCTGGGTGCCTGAGATGTAATGACCCTTCCAAGACTGAGGTAGCAACATTGGTGGGAGTCAAAGTCCAGTTTTCCCTCACCCTTTCTCCTCAAGGCTAGAGCCTGAGAAAGCCACCTGCACACTGGGAGGCTCCACCTGGCACTGACTAGGAGCCTGTTGCCTGGAGAGGTAGAGAAAGGCTAGGTGGGAGCAGAACTCTGGGGTGCCAGCAGTTAAAGGTCTGAACTGCTCCTTGTGAGGTCGAGGGTTCTAGGCCCAGTTGGGCAGGAGCTTGTCAGAGTGGACAGGGGCATTGGCTTCTATTTTTCTTTGCTAGCTATTGCTCTATAATGCGTCCAGTGCTTTGTCCTTTAGATCACAGTGTGGGCAGATTTGCTTGAGCTTCCTCCTTTTCACCCACAAATGCTGGTCATTCTCAGATGGGAGCGGTAATGACTGCATATTTCTGCCTTTTCACTCTAGCCATCTCTCCCACCACCAGAGCTCGACCTGGGAATGCCCCCTGCCTCGGTCTCCAGGGACACTAGGCTTCAAGTACCCAAAGCAGAGATCTAGGGTCCCTTCCTGGTACTGATGTGGGAACCTGTGGGAGGTAGCGAGCCCGGCCAATGCAAGGACTTACCCTGTTGGAGTTTCTTCTCTCTGGCGCTGCTCTTCCTGACTGCCTCATTGCTGTTGTGAGAGAACAGAGAGAAGACTGTGGATTCAGGTATCCTGTCAGATGCTTTTTCTTGGAGGGTAAGGGAGGAGGAAGCGAGCTTCAGGCAGGAAAGAATAGCTCAGATTTTTGCCACTGCTCTCTGCCAGAAGCTGAAGGGATCTTTGTGAGCTCTTAGCTTGACTCCGCTGGCAGGTAGGATGCTTACCACTCCTTGGTGTCTGTCCGACTCAGGGACAGGCCTGTTCCCTGCTCTTCCTGGCACCACGTGCATTTCCTAAGCCCAGCTGGGCTGCTCAGGACAGGAGAAGGGACATTAGAGGGAAAAGCCGGCTGGGCATGACCCACACCTGCTCAGGTTCTGGTGGTGAGCAGCTCAGGTGCCAGCTGCTTCAAGTCTTCCCATAACTTTGAGTGTTCTCGTTAATGACCTACTGACTTGATAGGCTCCAGGGAAGACAGCTGGAGGGATGTCCTGGCTTTGTGCCAGCAGATTATGGAGAAAGAGGGGAGCAGTCTCTGATCCCAGG
Organism: Octodon degus; assembly: GCF_000260255.1. Taxonomy (NCBI): domain Eukaryota; kingdom Metazoa; phylum Chordata; class Mammalia; order Rodentia; family Octodontidae; genus Octodon; species Octodon degus. The sequence goes on from NW_004525051.1 coordinate 235,887, forward strand.
CCTTTGTTCTTCTTCACTTGAAGAACTGCATTGTGCCTTTGTTGAATACACACAGTGGAGTGTACTTTCTCCTTGCCTTAGAACTGCAAGAAACGAGAGCTGATACCTGTGCTGTTCTTTCTCAGTCTGTTTCTCCCAAGGCTCTGTCATGAGAGACAACTCTCTGGAGCCCGCCCAAGATAACACATCTTATGCACACAGGGCCCGGTGGAGCACTCCTCTTGCTCTCCTCATCTAAGTCCATCAGGAAAGTGGAACTCACTCACTTAGACACACTGAATCCCCATTTCTGACACATCTGCCCCATTCCTGCTCCAATAGGGGCGCATGTCCACATGTCTGGGTTTGTCTGTTTATTGCTCCCTTGAATTCCACACAGTTTTAGTTTTTCTTTTTTTATCCTGGAATTGTGCTTGTCAGGCAGGCACTGTGCTGCTGAGCTATATCCCCAGCCCCATCCAATCTTACTGCCTTTGTCCCTCTCTTCAGCTTTCCGGGTTTAGTTGTTCTCTGCCTACTGAGTCCTACAGGCACAGGCACTAGGACTTACAGGCTTCAGAGGTCCCTCCATTCCATCTGATGCTCTGTAGACTTTACCAGACTCCAGACAGGTATCTGCTTTAAAGTTAGCTCTAAGAATACATATCCCAGTGCATGCAGCCTTTGCAGAACTTTTACCACTTCCCATGATTGGAATGACTCTGATGACTCATCAAGCACTAAAAGCTTGATGTCTGATGATGGCCCAAGTTCTTGATGTCTCTCAGAATCCTGCAGGGGAGTTCCTTCCTCCACTGTCACTACAGGGCACTTGCCAGAGGCTGGGCCTTGCTGGAGGGGAACTGGTGCAGGATGAGCAAGCCCAAGGCAGGTGTGCCCTGAAGTCCACCTCTGAGGGCTTGACGGGGAACAGGCTGCCTCGTCAGGATACAAGAGGTCTGTGTCTTCCCCAGTGCCTGGGTGGCAGGTCCAAAGGTGCCGAGTGCTGAGCCAGGCCAGTGAAAAATGACAGAAAAGTAGGAAGTGATGATCTTGGATCAAGAAGTTCAGAAGGGAAGGTATTAGGTTTTGTGTTCCTGGTGAGGAACCCTCACGCATCCTTGGGGTCTGGTCCTGACGCTGGGCATCGTCACAAACCCCTGGCCTCTGTGCTACTGCCTCCCCACTCCAGTTTCTGGATCCAGCACAGTGGGACAGGGGTATTTGGTATTGGCAATACATAGCACCTGTGCCACAGAGCTTCAGATCTCTGGGCAGCGTGTTCCATGTTTGGCACCACCACTTAGGCTGCTGATCCACAGATAACCAGAGTTTGGTGTACCATCTGAGCTGGAGAGACGCTTTCCACAAAACTATTCTACTTATGCCTTCACTGGTACAGAGCCAGTGCCATGGCTGCCCTCCCTAAAATCAGAGAAAACATTTGTGCCAAAATGCTGAAAAGTTCATTAGAGACATGTCCAAAGCATCCCTAAAATGTACATTGTCTGCAAATAAACAGTCCGGCAGCCCCAGAACATACACAAATCCCACAGGCAAGAGAGACCTCACTATGCCCGAAGCTGGTGTGTGCGGTGCATGAGATACTCTTGTCTCCTTCCTAGGACAAAAACCCCACACTCAAAATGAGGGAAAGAGAGGTTTGTTTAGCTCACGTTTACTTGAGACTTCAAGATACTGGAGGAGAGGCCGGGGAGCTGCCTTGTCCAGGATGCCCTTCTCCACATCTCTGAGAAAGCACAGGCTGGCCAGTTTAACTGCTCAGCCCTCTGTGGCCCCACCCCTCTGGCCCACCCTCTGGGCCCACCCCTCTAGCCCGCCCTCTGGGACTGCCCTCTGGCTCCACCACTTGGCCCCACCCTTCTGGCCCCGCCCTTCTGCCCCCACCTCTCTGCCCCCACCCCCTGGCTTTGCCCCTCTGGCTCCATCCCTCTGGCCCCGCCCCTCTGGTCCCGCCCCTCAAGAGATTGGCTGCTTCTCTAGCCCACTGGCCCCTTAACTTACACTAGATAACTAAACACAAACCATCATATGAGGGGACACACCTCAGAGTAGCTCAGAATTCCTAGCAAGAGGAAGAAGGTGATGTTGTAGTCTTCTGCAGTGAAACTAGGTTGGAGTCAGAAACCCCCTGGGCCTTTGGGAGACTCTGGATGAGTCACCGGAGGTTCCCCTGCTTCCCTTTCCACGTGGCACAGGGAGCCAGGAGGAGAGCTTCCTGTGTGGCCCGTGCCAAGAAGAAGCGTGAGCCGCAGTTCAAACAGTGGACCCAAGGCCTCCCCGCTCCATAGGCGAAGCTCTGTCAGTGCTGGCCGTGGTAGTCACATGAGGAGCATCGTCAGCATCCTGGTAGTGATGATGCCATCAGCATCAGCATCAGCTGTGCACACAGCTGTATATTATCCTGGGCTTTGAAGGAGTATAAATCATTTAAACATTTTCTAATTTGTGAACATGAATTTATTCCCAATATTTTTTGACACTTCCTTCCTTCCATCCTTTCATCCTCCTACCTTCTTCTTTTATTTCGTTTTTTCTTTTGTCTTTAGCTCTGTTTCTTTCCATAGTAGTCAGGATTAAACCCTGGACATGTACTTGCCAGGCAGGTCCTCCAGCACTGACTCTGCTCTCAGCCATGACGCAGGATTTATTGCTGTTGAGTAAACTCCTTGTGTATCCATGATGCTCATCTGTCACATCCTTCCTATTTCTTTGAGCAAAAATTTCGCAAATGCTATGGGACAATGTATTTGTTTATTTACACATGTCTCAGTTAATTTCTCACTGTGGGAACAAAATATGCAACACCACAATAAAAGAAGAAAAGCTCATTTAGCTCCCAGTTAGTGCAGGTTTCAGTCACTACTCAGCAGGCTCCAAGGCAGAGTGGCACATGGCAGAGGACACCGATCATGGATTTGGAAAGCAGCAAATAATAAAAGGAGGAACATCTGGGGCAGTTAGCAGGCCTCTCTTATTTCCTTCTGTTGTCTCAGGCTATCCACCCCAGAGCAGTGTATCACTCACTCCCATAAACCAGCATTGGATCATGAATTAGTCACCAAATCCAGAAGCTGCCCCAGGATCCAGGAAATGGCTCAGTGGAATAAGCACTTCCCTGGCAAGCACAAGGGCCTGAGTTCAATCCCTGGTTAAAAAAAAAAAAAAAAAAAAAGCAATAGAAACTGCCCCCATGCCTGCATGAGGCTTAGGGGGAACAACCAGGCACAGAACAACAAGTTTGCTAATTTCTTCCTAAGTTCTCTATGAAGAAAGGACCATACAAGTCATATTTTTAATATTTTTAAGCATGTTTCTTTCCTACACACTCTTGGCAACACTGTAGAGTACTTTATAACACCAAGCCCTTTGAAAATTAAGAATTTTGAATTGATTCAGCACA